>NC_142383.1:2450000-2632500 GCF_059441005.1 Hippichthys cyanospilos
TGAATTTCTATTTCACTTTACCTTGAGAATTGAGTTGTCTTGGCGGGTATTTTTTGTGTCATAGCCTTCAAGGATGCAGCATCGAACTGTGGAACCAGAGCCTGCAAATTCTGCAATGTTCAGATCAGCAAAACCTAACTGGAAAAAAGAACACAACCCGATTAGAGGATCCAACAGAACATTCAGGGTGGAAAGGTGAACAAAAATTGAGAAAACAATTGTGGCCATGCATGATTCTCTTCTATATTGTTCTTTTTCGATATGACTACACTCAAGTTAGTAACTTTAAATCCTTACATCTTCCTTGCGGGTTTTTCTTATCCATTCAGTGCCATTTACAACAAGAGGGGTCATCTTAAGATGGTGGAGTGAGTCTTTGGAGATGTCTTCTTTACAATACTGTGTACAAATTAATCTGCGCTGCCTCAAATTTTCCCTATTTCTGAACATTTCTGATTGTCAGCAAATTAGCTGCAACAGGTTGGCTTTGCTTCCAGAATGATTAATACAAATTATTGCTCTCCCATTAACATCTAATATCATATGAACTATCGTTGAATTCAAAGTATTTGTGCTATTTTGTAAGTTGTGAATGTAATCTTTCATTCTAAAGCATGGGTGTCAAACTCACGTTCATCATGGGCCACATTGTAGTCATAGTTTGTGTCAAAGGGCCGTTCTGACTGTGAAATCAAATCACTTTTAAATATGATTGTCACACATTTACACATTTTGAAATCAGAGGGCACTAAACTGTTCAAAACAGGGTATTGACAACAACAAAATATGTAAAAGTTGAAGACAACTTGAAAATTTGCTATTTTAGTCAGAAACTTGAAATCATAATTCACTGTTTGCGAGCCACATAAAAATCACGTGGCTGGCCGAATCTGGGCCTCGTGCCTTGAGTTTGACACCTGTGGTCTAAAGCAATAATCAAGAAAATGGCTACACTCTTCTAATATATTTGGTGGGGAATGCATTCTGATTTTTGTGATTACTATTAATTGTTTTCTGTTCTTTAGAGCAAAATTTTCATTGGTTTCTTCTTTTTATTATTATTATAATTGTAAGTACACATTTCTGCTTTTTATGCTGTATTGATTTGTATACAATTAACAATTTGTTCTTTGTACAACTGCAGGAGACATGACTTACTGAAACAATTTTTAAAAGCTCTTCATTGAGTTAGAATTAAGACAAATTAATACAAACAAACAACATCTAAATTAAAAACACAAAGGACTTGCAACTGACAATCTCTTCACTGTGTTTGGTCGCACAGTTGCAACCTCTACTTTTTCTTTATTTGCGCCATTGTGGGATAATGGGTGCACTCTACAGCAGGGGTTGTCAAACATTTTGGAGTCAGGGATCCCTTTTCGAAAGCACATTTTTAGCTTTAGCTTTGCTGGCTTCATTCTCGTTAGCAAGCAATTGTAGACACAAAATGCATTTTGAAAAATTTTAAAATTTAATTTTAAATACATCTTTTTTTAATATATTAAACTGGTTGAATTGATTGCTTTATTGAAGAGCCATTCACAATTTAATATAAAATAAAATGAAACAAACAAAAACCCCACTTTGAGAACCACTGCTCTACAGCACTGAGACTGCGGAAGCATATAAGCACTTGAATACTTGAATATGTTATTTACGACATACTACTGTATATTACTACTGTGTCTATACTTGGAAACTATGTTACCTTTGAGAAGGCCTTTCCTCCTTTAAGCTCCTGCAAAGATGAATATAAATAATTTCAATAATAAGCACAGCTTAAAAATGTAGTAAGGGTCAGTCAAACAAAACACAATGGACAGCCATGCTATATGTTTCACCTGGATGACATATTTCTGCAGTAGATAAAACCAAATTAAAACAATAACAGACTTGAGAGTTAAATTGGTGATATTGAATGTTGTTTAGAACAACAACAAAAATGGTATTATGGCAGTACTGTGTCACATGAGACTACACCCACATGGATTGTTGTTTTGCGGTACCCAGGGTTTTTTATTGTTAAGTGCCTTTTTCATTGTGGGACTTGAACTGATGTGACGATCCTGTGGGCCCACTCTGCAGTCAGTCTTGAGCGCTATGCCGGCTGTCTGCCTGTAGCATGTTACCCATTTTGATGTCCCATGGTTGATGTTGTATATAAAGAGCAAGGCGATATTTTTTTTTAAACAGAAATTAGGTGGTACAGATACTGCATAAATAATACAAATACAAATACAGAGTAATTCAACATTTTTCACCTGTATTTTTTTTCTAGTGACACTGGCATTTACAGTACAACAAGGACTGAGAAATTTAGAGAAATGGCCCAAGCAAACTTTGTGGAACTAATCTGGAGGCATGCAACTCGCTGTAAATATAGAATCACACAACATTGCAAAAAGCAAGCACGTGACAGTCTAGTGAAATATTATGTCAGTCGCCTCATAACATGAAATAATGTTTTTAAACTAAAATTCAAATGTCAAATGTGAGATAGACATAGGGAATCAAACCAAAATAATATCAGTCATAAAAGTCGTGCCTATTCTTTTGGAAGGGAAGACATTAGCGTCGATTAAAGGCACTATTGCCTAAGGTTTTGCCTTTTTTTTTTTTTTTATGGGGCCACAGCTCAAGCCAGTCCTCATTGCTTTAATCTCACTTCTTTCTGTATTCATATTCATAGCTTAATATTTCAGGGACATCTTGGAAACTGAAACTTACCTTGCGTACTGAGATTCTACAGATGCAGGGTTCCAATATGCCAGTGACAGGATTAGCGCTCATTTTACACACAAAGGAGAATTTCTTCCCCCATTGGACACAGTTCTGCTGTACCTCTTTCCTAGAGACACACACGCACACAGATAAGATCGAATGCTTGACAAAACATATTGCGAAACAAATAATACACATTTCATATTCTGTTTTGAAGGTTACTGCACAATATTACTGTACCTGTGCATATTGTATTAGTTAGACACAATGAAGGCAACATCATTTGTGTAGGTGTTGTGGATTATTAGAAACACATTCTGTTGGGTTTATTTTTACGACTGATGTCATGGTATTACAGTTCATATGAACCGAACAACAACAACAACAAAATAACTAGAATAGGTCATTTTTGGAATTTGCCAGTTAATGGTGCAAATTGTAGTCTCATGGAATGTGGCCCTCCTCCTGAGCTGCAAACATATTTTTCAAACTAAACTAATATATATGAGAGGCAGGAGAGGAACCTAACCAATGCCCCAAACTGAAGCAAGGAAAACGAATGCAATAAGAGGTCACTGGTTTGCAAAAGTCACATCACACACATCCACAAGACATCAGCATGCTGGTTTTTCCCAGCTTGGTGGTGAACCCTGATGTTACTTCTCCCAGTCGAGCTTATGTTGGAGGACATGAGAAGCGTCCACATGAGGCAACCTCCAGATCTCTTTATGAGCAGCACTTTACAGTAATTACACAACACATTAAGTGCAGACTCAGATCTTTGCTTTCTTGAAAGACAGCTCAAATGAAAATGTAGAGTATGGTACTTCTTCTACTATGACAATAAGTGAGATTTACCTCTGAAAACATGACTACCATTGCTGGCCCTATCGTGTCAAGGGTAGTTTGCATCGTTATTTTTAGCGATAAACCAAATAGACTTTCAATGTGGTTAATTTAGACCCTGGGTAAAATTTTGACCCAACTCAGGCTTTTAGATGTTTTTGATATCAAAGGAAAGGCATACAAAAACCACCAGGAAGCTAAAATATTGCATAGATTGTCAAAACATATCAACTTTCAATATGCCTTCCTGCTGACCCTTCTAAATGCTTGCAAACAGGAGGTCAAGAGGTACACCCAGCAGATATCAAATTTAGTTTAACCCGGATTATTGCATTAGTCCTTTCAAACGGCAACTCGCGAACGAGGTACAATAGAATTTTTTGCTGCCTCGAAGCGTTTTATTTCATGTAGCACATAACATTATATCTTATATATATTGAATTGCTGTGAACGTTTTATTTCCTCACGAAATGAAAATTCATCGAAACGAAACAGTCTTGGATATATATATATATATATATATATATATATATATATATATATATATATATATATATATATATATATATATATATATATATGTGTGTGTGTGTGTGTGTGTGTGTATGTACACACACACACACACATACTATATGTGTAGCTGATGCCACTCAACATTTTGAGGGGTTGAAATGATGTTGGGTGATAAAAAAACCCAGGTTAGTGAAAAATGCTGTACACATGTGATTCTACAGTGCTGTATTTACTTACCCCTTCATGTTTGTGTTTTTTGCATGATGATAATTTGCAAAGGTTTCATTTCATCAATGCAATATTAATATCACAATGAAACAACACAAGGCAGCTCGGTGGCACGTCTGCCTCACAGTTTAGTCTCAAGTTCAATTTCAGCTCACTCGGGCTCTCCTGTGTGGATTTTACATGTTCTCCAAGAGACCGCGTGAGTTCTCCCTAGGCACCATGGCTTCCTCTTATATTATAAAACATGTGTGCTGGTATTGGTAAAGTGTATTTGACACTCCAAATTTCCCTTAGGTGTGGTTGTGAGTGTGAATAGTTGTTCGTCTCTGTGTGCCCTGCAATTGGCTGACAGTCCAGGGCGTCCCGTAAACGGCTGGGTGAGGCACCAGCAAGCCAGCGACCCCAGTGATAAGCAGCTATAGAAAATGGATGGATGGATGGATGGATGGATCGATGAAACAACAAAGTTTATACAAAATGCAATTTCTCAATGATGTGAAGAAGTAATTGCCCCTTGAATCTTATAGCGAGTTATGCCAATTTTGACAGCAATAAATGAAATCAAACATTTAACAGAGTTGGGTCTTTCACACTGCTGTGCAGGAACTTTTGACCACTCTTTCCTGAATTGTTTCAACTGTGCTATACTAGAGAATTTTATAGCATGAACTGCCGAAGATCACACCACGGCATCTTAATTGGATTTAAATCCGGACTTTGGCGTGACTTCTACAAAATCTTAATTTTGTGCTATTTGAATGATACTATGTTGGACTTGCTGGTGTGTTTCAGATCATTGTGATGCTCCATAATCCAAGAGGAATTTATAAGAGCAAACTGATGGCCGGATGTTCTCCTTTAGGAACTTCTGGTAAACAGCAGACTTGAGTTTTACATCGATTGTCCTGGCCCTGAGGAAGCAAAGCAACTTTAGACCATCACACTGCAACCACCATGCTTTACTGTTGGCATCACATTTTTTTTTTAATCAAATCCATTTTTACACAAATGACGGTCTGAAAACCATTCGCAAAGTTTCAGTTTTGACTCTTCAGTCCACAGAATGTTTATTCAAAAAAATCATCAAGCTGCTTTTTGGCAAGTGTAAGATGAGCTTTTGCGTTTTTCATGTGTTGGATTTGATTCAGCAGTGGATTTGACATGGGAGCCCTCCCAAGGATGCCATTTTTGGCCAGCAACTTTCTCATAGTCGATTCGTGAATATTGACGATAAATGAGGTTTTGCTAACTTTTTTGTGACCTCCTGGATGAGTCACTGTTGCATTTTTGGAGTCATCTCTGTTGGTGGACCACTCGTGGGAAGGTTTGCCACTCCTAGTTTTCTCCATTTGTGGATGATAGTCGGTGGCTCGTTGGAACCTTTGTAATCTTTTGCAGACTATAAGATTTCTATCACTTCTTTTCTAATTTCTTCTGGAAATTCTTTGGATCATGGCATGATGCATTTATTCTTGGGATTTGTAACCTAACTTTACTTTGTCTAAAAGAATCTATTCAAATGATTTCTTGATTCAACAAAGGTGGTGGCAATAACGTTAGGGCGCCGCCTGTGAAATTGAACTTTGTTTTCTCAAAAATTTCGCAATTGTTTCATGATTTAACAAAAGGGGGAGTTTTGTACATTTCAGAAAGGATCGGATGGGTTGGTATTTTCCCTCCTTGGTATATAAAATAATAATTTAGAAACGGATTTTTATATATCCTTGGGTTGTCTCCGTGTGTTGTTTAAGTTAGTTCGATAAAATGAAACCTTTGCGAGGTATAAATATGCAAAAAACAGAAATCAGGAAGAGGGAAATACTTTACAGCACAAAATTTCTTTCTTCTTTGGTAATAAAGCTCAAGTGGTTATGGCTATAAACAGGTTGCCACTTTATTGATAAAATATTTCAGGCCCAATTAAATAATTTGCCCATATTTTTCCATCCATTCATTTTTTTTTATGCTGCCTTTTATTCTTCAACGTTTGAGTGCAATCAAGATTTAAATGATCAATTACAAGCACAATTTTGCAACTACAATTGAGAGGCCAGAGACAAAAGAGGAAAAACAAAACAAAAGTATTTTCAGACTGTGACTCAAACCTAGACAATTTTGCAGCTACAACTGAGAGGTCACAGATAAAAGAGGAAAAACAAAGCAAAGGGATTGTCAGACTGTGACTCAAACCCTGCCTGGTGCTCTAAATAGTGTACGTACTACCTGTTTCTATTTAATTCTATGATCATCTTAGACTAAGACATCAAGAGACAACCTCGTTCCCCAAAAATTCCATGGTACACACCAAGAGTAATACCCGTCGCAACATATTTATCTAAAACAGACACTAGGAAGATTTGTTCAATTTTTCATCCTGGAAAAAAACAGACGCACGATGCTGCATGATGAAGCATGCTATCTAATTTTTTTTTTCTTTTGGAGTTGTCATCATTGCTCAATATATTTACAATTAACTTATACTGTCTTTAACGTAAAATGTTGCCTCCTTTGTGTACATGAGAGGTAATGCCTTAAATACTTGCAACATTAACGCAATCAGAGGGACTTTTGCTTTTAGTCAGCATTGGCTCAGTTAGACAAAGAACGGTCCAACAGGTTCTGCAACATTTTTTTGAACCACGCGCCATTTAACACAACACTGTTGTACAGCAGGTAGCGACATGAAAATCTACATTGCTGTGTATGTAGTTAAGCATTGTGTAATACAATTTTCAAATCACATTTCATTTCAAAATTGAGAAAAAGCCAGTCATTAATTTAATTTAGTCATTTATTTAACTGATGGGACCTTTAATTAGTTAAACATTTAATTATTTAATGAAACTTTTATTTATTATTGGACGGTACATTCATTTATTGACATGTTACATTTTCAATAAATTTGCTCAGCTTCAGCTCCATGTGGTAATCCCTCCTCATCCAATTACATTCTCAATAAATTTGCTCAGCTTCAACTCCATGTGGTTAATCCTTCCTCATCCAAGCACATATTATTTTGGTATGGAAGATCAAGCAACCCTCCGCCCCCGAACTTGCCGAAGAGACCGAACTTGCAAGTTGTCTTAACAAAAAAAAAAAAAAAAAAAAAGAAAAGAAAAAGTTCCCAATCTGTTTTGGACAGTTTTTACCGGCCTCTGATTTCAAAACTAGGTGAGTGTGTGACACTTAAAATGTATTCCTGCACTGACAAAATATAACTTCAATGTGGCCCATGATAAAAATCAATTTGACACCCCTGTGGTAGATGAACAGATTTACGGTAGTTTTCATCGCCTCTGAATACTTGCAGCTTCTGCTTTAATGCTGGCGTCTCCCTGCCTGGCCGTCGGCATCCTCCTCCGCTCCTCTGCCACAACATGCTACCGGCAGCTGCTCTGAGTGTTGTTGGTGGATTATTCACTTTCACAGGGAACAGCCTCTTGGCCAAATCTGCCATTGCCTCCTCCAGCGTATCATAGATTTTTACTCCCTCATCGTAGAATACCTGCAAGCGGGCCAGGTAACGGGTGTGGAATTGTAGATCCTTCTCTTTAAGGAGCCGTCGTGTTTCGGTGTATTCCTTCCGCATGGCCATATTCTTCGGTGGGTATTCGTGATCAACGGTTTATTTTGTTATCGTTCCACGTCAGCTTTTATTTTTTTTCGCCATGCCTGCCAGAGCACTACTTCTTTGATCGTGAAAGACAAGAACTTTACAACCAGCGATCGGGAACGAGTGCTCGTCCGCGGAGAAGATGCCATGGACCTGTGTGCTCTCTATATCTGCAAGTAGGTTGAGTCAGAAAAGTCACGGTTGTCTTGGATTAATTTCTCCACAAAATGGATCACTGATTGTGATCCCGATTCCGGGAGTTTTCTCTCCTCGATTGCACTTCCAAAGAGATCATTTTAGACTGGAGCTTCATCAGTAGGTAAATGACTAGTTAGTGTAAAGCACTTTGAGTACCCAAGATAGAAAAGTGCTATATAAGTGAAAGTCCATTTACCATTTATCATCCATACGCACCCACCTGCATTCCACTGTGGGATCTACATGCCCCATACAAGAACTCAATGTAGAAGGTGAAAGGTTGCCATTTTCTGCCCCCACCTGTGGCAGGACTGGCGCGAGGCCTCAAGTACTTTCCCACTCTCTTTCTAGATTAAATCAATTGTTTCACTATGTCGTAGTATGTGCGATCTTTCAACAAAAACGAGCACGCTAAGATCTAGTTTGACGCAAGAAGTTTGTCTAAGTTCTTTTAACTTCTTCCGCAAAGATCTGCAAAGTAGAACAGAAAAGTAGACCAGGCGTGAGTTTGTCTTGCCTATTCCGCTGTACCCCACATTCGGGCTTTTCCTGTCAGATGATTGATGATGAAAATCACCTTGGTATGTTCGGCGAACATTTTCGAGGTTGAAGAGAGAACGGCAAAGAACTGTTTATTAAGAATGCCTCGCAAGAATCAGGATTATCCTTCTGCAATTCCTTCTGTGGGTTCAGTGCATTCAAGAGACAATTGTTGAAGAGCTTGAGTGACAGGTATGGCTCCCTGTGCTTGGGCTGAAACTTGGGCTTGCGCATATTTCACTTATTCCTCTAATCTTTGAGACGGTTCCTCCATTCTCCTTTCGAGAATCTGAAAACGGTGATCCTCCATAGTGAACAAGAGAAATGCTGGATCCAAAGTGGTCAGAAGATACTGTCACGGGGTGGTATTCCAGGATCCAAGAGCAACTTAAGCAAGTAACTGTTTTTCACAATGTATTGACAAAACAAAGCAGGACTAAGCTGTACTAGCCAGGAGATTACAAGTTATCTTCTGACAAAGTTTAACAACAGAGAGTCAACTTATATACTAAACAAGATAAAGGCTTAAAGCTCATTATGACTTGCATTCCTAAATGTGTCATGACTGGACATGGTGGCGTAAGGAGGTGTAGGATGTGGGAAAGGTGGAACCAAAAAAATGCTGGCTGAGAGGGATGAGGCTCAATAAATTGCTAGTTTAATACAAAAACATAAACTGGGAGAACAGGAACCAAAACATGCAAAGTACAACCTAAATGCTGGACACAAACTCAACTTACGGGGGGCTACAAGGAACGGGAGGCAACACGGGAATGATGCTTGTCCGGGAAGTGCGACAGCAAGACAGCGAGGGAAGACATACAATGACCCGACAAGAACTGAATGCCAACTGGGCACTTAAATAGACTACACACAACGAGAAGACATGACACAGCTGGGGAGAGACAAAAGGCAGGGGAAGTTGATTGGATGACAAGGAGGGCAGGTATACAGTCAGGTGGAAACAAATCATACTAACAAGGCTCGATGCAAGGGAAACCAAATGAGCAGGACAAGAACTAAAAAGAAACCCACAGTTTGGGAATAACAAAATTCCATCAAAACAGAAAACCCAACCCGAAATCACAACAGATACATGACAAAATTACTTTGAACATTAATGATAACCGACATAAAATCCTTAATACACTTTGTGACAGTGTCATATTTACTGCACCAAATGGCAGTAGTCACCTCTCAAACATAATTTTTCAGACAATACAGCAATGTTATTTTATAATGTCTCTGTTGCATATAATCATAACAGAGTAGGGCTGCATGATTAATCGAATTTTAATTGCGATCACGATATTAGCTACCAAGATTAATTAAGATAAAAAGGGCCGCAGTCCTGCCTGATCATTTGAATTAGGTGTGCCGGGGAAAGAAACCTGGAAAACATGCAGGACAGCGGCCCTCGAGTACCGAGTTTGGAGACCCCTGATAAAGCTTAAGAAATGGCAATCGAGCAAATCCTGCAAGAATGACCGCAGCTTGGTTTTCGCTTGATGCGCCCCGTGAGTTCTATGCGGCTGCATGCGTCAAAATGACTTCTTTTCGGCAGCCACACCACTTCATGCGTTGTCCATGCAAATTTTCCGCAACGCATACCTTCTTGGAATTTGCTTATCACGTGGAAGCGCCGGGCAGAAAACATGTCGGACGAACTATTGCTTAATGGTGTTCGCCGGTGAATACCGGCAAGTACACACAAAAAAAAAGAAAAAGCTTGGAAGAATTTCGATCATTTGAATTTACTGGGCAGCGAGACTCCATGTGTCTTCTTTCACGCATCAAGAGTGGGACGCGATGACAACGGTGAAGTTGGTTTCACTGGCGCGCTCCGTAGATATCGGGATGCAATTCCACCCTAAAAGCCTTGAGATGACAATGTTTACCACATGTTTGCATGTCAAAAGCCTCTGCTTTTCTCACCCCCTAGTATACCAACTGTCAAGCGTGAACCATTTTGGAAAATCCGATTGGCAAAATTTCAAAGACATTGGGTTTGAAATGACCAAAATTGACATTTTGACTGCTATGCTCACTTCGAGTGATTCTGGTACTTTTGTAGTTTTTTTTCTTGCAAAAAATACTTTAAGGCTGTTTTCGGCGTTCTAGCTCTGTTGTAGGATATGCTTGGTTCTAAGTAGGCTTCATTTTTTTCAATGGTTAGCACTCAGCAAGTTTTTGCCATAATTATTATTTACTTTATTTATTTTAGTTTATTATTACTATTTTTAAGTATCAAGCCTTGTTTATACAGTATATACAACTTGTTTTAAACAAAAGTGCAATAAATAGACATGTTTGACCGAACATGATGATATTGCCCAAAATAATCGGGATTATTATTTTGGCCATAATCGTGCAGCCCAATAACAGAGGTGAAAAATAAAAGCAATAACATCACGGCTCATGAATGTAACCAGATGCCATCAGCTTAATTTATTGTGCTCACGTTTTTGCCATCAATGTCCATCATTTATGTTTTAATGTTGTTCCATCTCAAATTATGGTTTCAGCCCAAGAAAATACATCTGCTTTTATTTATCTCTTTATCTTTTCATTAAATAATTCCATCAAATAGTTGAGTGATAGACACATTTTTTTCATAACTCCATCAAATAATCTAGTAATCAACCCAAATTATCTTATTATATTTTATTTTTTAAAATAATTTATAAAGGTTGAAAATGAGTTGAAATGAGAGGGTATAAATACTTATTGTTTACCATCTTTCACGTGTACAAACATGAGCAAAATGTGCCTATGACAAAGAAATTGCGATTAGCATTAGTTCTCTAGTGATTACAGTTTAAGGTTAATAAACACTAACTACCATTTAGTTCACACCTAGACAACGGTATATCTACTTTTCACATGTAATGGTGTCTTTAAAGTCACTTGCAGATGATGCTTCAACAATATTCGCTCAGTATAACTCAGAGTGAAACTGCCCGCTAGCGACAAGCTACTTCCTGTTAGTCTTCTTCCTCAGCCGCTGCTTCTTCTTGACGCTCAGACTAGGCACATTTTTGTGCGTGACAATGTATTCTGAATGTTCATACTGGAATTATTTACCAACACCTTTTGTTTACAACAAAAATGTTTAGATTCACTCCACTCTCATCGCTACTGTACTCTCATAATTACAAGTCTGTTGCAAACAGACAACGCATAACGACAACATCTGTTGCTAGCGCGATCACTATTTATCCATTTATTTATTGCATCTCATGTATTGTGTTGGTCCTGGGAGATGATGAGGATTTTGTCCTTCCTGTGTGTATAACCCAAGTGCTTTCTGCGAAGTTCACAACTTTCTTTCCTTTCTATTTGTAACCTAATATCGCCTTGAATGAAAGCCCACTAACTACTTAATCATTACTGTATGTGTTTTTAAGCACACAAATAGGAGAGGTCATTTGGCCACTAGGTGGTGCGCCAAGACAACAAATGGAGCCATTTGTTAAGATGGTCTTTGCCTACGGTTGTCCTTTCAGGTTCAGTGACACCATTGTGTTTACTTTGCAATAGTTTAATATTATTTTATCTTTGTCACTGTTTAAATCCATTTTTTTTGGGGGGGTGGGGGGGTGACCAACATCGCAACACTAAATTTGTCTGGAAGAGTTCTGTGCAGAAAATGGTGGCGCAAACATTGTTACATTGACGTTGGTCCACCAATTTTTAATATAGCCGACTATTAACATTTCTTCCCCCCAGCGCTAATGCCTATGGTTACATGGTTACTTCTATTCATTTGTACAGTAGTTGGTTAGTTTGTTAAGACTGAAAGCAGTGCAAACAGAACATTGCAGATATTCATCTGCCAAATAGTTCAAGAAACATTTAATTCTATAAAAAAATTTCTGATTTGGGACATGTAAATTCTCCACAAAGTGCTTTTCTTCCAGCATTGTTTAAGTGTGTCCGGAGTCTCTTGCAGTGTGAAATATATCAAGATTTGAGTCACCAGGTAAATACTGATAAACTAATGTACTAGTTGAGCAAACTAAACTTAAACAAACCAAACTCATTGGTCTAAACAAGGGGTGACTAACTCATTTTAGCACAGGGACCACATGGAGGAAAATATTCTCAAGTTGTCCGGACTGGTAAAGTCATGGTAAATAACTTAAAAAATATTAGCGTCAATTATATTTAGATTTATGCTTTGCACGCCGGCCTGGTCCCAGTTCCTAGCGAATAGCAGCGGTCAACTCTAACTATATGGTTGAAAAAAAAAAAAAAAAGAGGATCTTTTGGATCCCCTATAAATCCCAATATACAGTACTATTTTTACTTAATTAGCATTAAATGAATAGAAATGTACCGTATTTTCCGCACTATAAGGCCCATCCAAAAGCCTGCTTTTTTTTTAAAAGCTGACGCCTTATAATCCAGGTGCGCCTTATATATGGATCAAATCATGTGCTGACTGCATAAACTATAATTTATGCCTAAAAAATCCACCTGCTTTTTTTTTAAAAGCTGACGCCTTATAATCCAGGTGCGCCTTATATATGGATCAAATCATGTGCTGACTGCATAAACTATAATTTATGCCTAAAAAATCCAGATCAAACCGACCTGGCCCGAGGGTATTAAAGCCGACACGGCCCAGCGCGATTAATTAACTTGATTTGCAGGCCCAACACGATTTTTTTTTTTTTTTGAGGACTCAAGAATGTGTGGCCCCACACTCATGTTTGTCGTTTAAATTTCCCTGACTTTCGTTTATTCATAACTTCTTTGTGCTCCATATCGAAATAGCAGGTCAAAAATATTTAATGCATGCCGAGGAAAACATTAAAAAGACAGTGCCTCCACGCCTTCACCCGCGCTTGGCTCCAAACTCAAACCGTTGCATGTTTGTCATTTAAAACTCCCTGACTTTTGTTTATTCGTAACTTCTTTTTGCTCCATAGTAAAAGTGGGTCAAAAATATATAAGGCACGCCGAGGACAACATTAAAAAGACAGCGGCTCCACGCCTTCACCCGCGCTTGGCTCAAAACTCAAACCGTTGCATGTTTGTCATTTAAAATTCTCTGACTTTCGTTTATTCGTAACTTCTTTGTAAGTAATAGCGGGTCAAAAATATATATAATATATAATGCACGCCGAGGAAAAAATTAAAAAATTAAAAAGACAGCGGCGCCAGCCACCCGCGCTTGGTTCCTAACTCATACTGTTGCATGTTTATCGTTTAAATTTCCCTGACTTTCGTTGATTCCTAACTTCTTTGTGCTCCATATCGTAACAGCGGTTCAAAAAAATCTAATGCACGCTGAGGAAAAAATTAAAAAGACAGCGGCGCCAGCCTTCACCCGCGCTTGGCTCCAAACTCATACCGTTGCATGTTTGGCGTTTAAATTACCCTGACTTTCGTTTATTCGTAACTTCTTTGTGCTCCATAGAAATAGCAGGTCAAAAATATTGATGCATGCAGAGGAAAAAATTAAAAAGACACCAGCACCACGCCTTCACCCGCGCTTGGCTCCAAACTCAAACCGTTGAATGTTTGTCACTTAAAATTCCCTGACTTTCGTTTATTCATAACTTCTTTGTGCTCCATAGTAATAGCGGGTCAAAAATATATAATGCACGAAA
Source organism: Hippichthys cyanospilos (assembly GCF_059441005.1). NCBI lineage: Eukaryota > Metazoa > Chordata > Actinopteri > Syngnathiformes > Syngnathidae > Hippichthys > Hippichthys cyanospilos. The sequence continues at coordinate 2,464,281 of NC_142383.1, forward strand.
TTAAACACAAAATGCACAAAATTAAAAAGACAGCGGCGCCACGCCTTCACCCGCGCTTTGCTCCAAACTCACACAGTTGCATGTTTTTCGTTTAAATTTCCCTGACTTTCATTTATTCCTAACTTCTTTGTGCTCCATAGAAATAACGGGTTGAAAATATTTAATGCATGCAGAGGAAAAAATGAAAAGAAAGCGGCGCCACACCTTCACCCGCGTTTGGCTCCAAACTCACACCGTTGCATGTTTGTCGTTTAAATTTCCCTGACTTTTGTTTATTCCTAACTTCTTTGTGCTCCATAGAAATAGTGGGTTGAAAATATTTAATGCATGCAGAAGAAAAAATTAAAGGCACCGGCGCCACGCCTTCACCCGTGCTTGGCTCCAAACTCATACCGTTGCATGTTTGTTGTTTAAATTTCCCTGACTTTTGTTTATTCGTAACTTCTTTGTGCTCCATAACGAAATAGCTGGTCTAAAATATATAATGCATGCCGAGGGGAAAATTAAAGGATTGCGGCGCTGCGTTCACAAGTGCATGGCTTGATCTGGATCTATTCTGCGCTCTGCGGCTGCTGTTTAGTATTTAAATAGCAATTACCAATAACGCATTCTTTGTTTTATCTGATTTTCTTTAATAAAAAATATTTCTTAGTATAACATCCATACAGCATCCATATACAATATCCATATTGTATGAATAAAGTTTATATTCTATTAATAAAGGTTGATGACTTTGCTGATTGTTTTTTATACATTCCCTTTAGTAAAGCACCATCTAGTGGCTGCATAACGCCACTCTATCTAGTGGATGCATAATGCAACCCCAGCCAGTACTATGGTTTCAACTCTATGTGCGCCTTATAATCCGGTGCGCCTTATACATGACATTTTTTTTTTAGAAACTCGGCCATTCATTGATGTGCACCTTATAATCCGGTGCGCCTTATAGTGCGGAAAATACAGTCCTCTTATCCTTTTCCATGTGTTAAAAAATACATATTTTCTATAGAACACATAATAATATTAACTTAAAATACATTTATACAAACACACGCACACACACGCGTACACCCTACCCCCCCCACACACACACTGAAAAACAAATTTCCAGAAGAAGGAAAATGCCACAATCAAAACATGTGGTTGTACAACTTCTTTATAAAAAGTGCAAATGAGTTGCAAAGAATATTAAACAGAGTAAAATGGTACCCACGTAATGACATGACAGAAGAATTTGAAAACTCATGAAGGGATCATATCACGTCAAATACGAAAGCGCTGTGTGCTACTGTAAGTGCTGAGCTGGTATTTGCTGTACTTCTCCAAGTACAAGCCGACCTCGCTTATAAGTCAAACCCCCTTTTTTACTTGAATTTGTGTGAATTTTTACAAAAACTTATTAACAAATCTATACAAATGCTGAAACTAATGTTGGCAACAATAACATTATTTGAAGTTTCAATGCTTTACTTTTTGATACAGCTGAATATGAATGTCGAAAAGCCCTCAAAGTCATCATGACTATCTGACATGCCAAATAGCGCCTCCCTTTTGACTCCCAGATGTGCTCTTCTTCCTGCTTGTCATTTGTGTAAACATTCTTGTTACTCTTCCACGGATAGTCATCTTCGGACTCGTCCAATTTGTTTAAAATGGAAGTCTTTGGAGATGATTTGCTCATCTTCTTACTTGGGATGTTCTTTACCCAGGTGTTAGATCAGAGCGTGGAAGGCTGCCCTTTGCTATTTCTCTCCCCACCTGCCGACACCCATGCACACGTTTAAGAGCTGAAGGAGACAAGTCAAGCCGCTTTTCCTTTTCATAATGCGTCAAATCCCGCTGAATATAAAAGATCCACATAGCCTCGATATTGACAACAAAGATGGCCATTAGGTGATGCTTGACAAATGTGCATTTTTGCCAAGTTCTGTGCAAACACTCTAAAACGGATGCATACTATTTTGAATTTGAGGTATACAGTATGTAATAATCTTAAGCCTTGCAAATGGCATTATCGTATTTTCCACTTGAATGTGGATGACACCAAGCTCAACCACAAATTGAAGACCCTTGGTTCTTTCGCAGCTTTAATTGCCTTTATAATTGATAAAGTGTGAGTGTGTGGTGAAAACTGAAATCCCAAGCAAAGAGTTGCGACTCGATGAAAATATATCTTAATATCGATACTCACATAAGTTAACTATAATATATATAATAATAATAAAACGTATGGCATTCCTGCCTAATAATTCACCCCGGATGGCGTTGGATAGCGCACCATGCCGTTTGATGGGCGGCCATCTGCCTTTTTGCATGCAATCAAAACCAGAAACGGAAATAGGTCATCAGTAAAACCAGAAGTACTTTTAACGATCAAACGTTTCTTTTACACACAATTAAAACAATAATCATCCTTACTAAAACGTATTAATCATTTTTAACATGATAGGAACTATTTTCTTAGCATTATTTGAAAAATAAACATTTTGTTAAATCAGCCTTAGGGGCAACATAGACATTTTTTGCATATGAATTAATGTTAATCTGACACAGGTATGTGGAAAAAATTGGTCTGTTTTGAGTTATGCAGTCGATCCCCCTAATATGGGGGTTGATAATGAAGAAGAAAAAAAAAAAACAACATGTACTCAGAGAAATACGATAAATACATTTAAAAAGAGGTACAAGACTGATTGTTTGTAATACATTATGGACCAAAGCCGAATGTCTGGTAATGGCCCAGATGGCGATCCCCACACATTGTAAATTTCTTTGGAGCGAACGAAGGATTTTAGCTGCACGGAGCAGCAGCATGCCAAAGCTAGATGCTAATGCTTAAGTGGTATTGACAGTGGCAGTCCGTGCATTTAACACTTAGGCCTTCAATGACTAAACCCCTCATGCGCACATACACAGGCTTTTTTTCAGATCATTTAAACGCCAAAAAACCCGTATCAGCAATTAAAGCTTATCATTATATGTGCCCAAACTTAGAATAAGCCATAATAATTTCAAATTATTTGTCCATGAAGTTTTATGAAGTCCACCATGAGCAGGCAAGCTTTAACAAGATTGTACGCTAAACTGTAAATGGCAATTTAATATAAGTGTTGCGTCTGGGCATGGTGAGTTGGATGGAGGAAGGAATGGGACCCAAAAAATGCAGGAAAACAGAGAAATATTTGCTCAAAAAGGAAGTTTTAACAAGGAAATGAGGGAGAACCGAACGGGAGCAAAACTGGATGGGCAAAGTATCATCAGGCAGGTGAACGGAATCAAACTAAAGAGAATGCAGACAATAAAGGCAGACGCAAGTGGAACAGAAACATGAACAAAACCCCACAACAACAAAAGCAAACCAAACATGACAATTGAATATGAACTACATAAAATGACAAAAATATAATAACTCACTCATAACGGCTGTCTTGAAGTTATTTCAGTACAAAATCCATTATTCTTTTTCTTTTCATGACTTACTTGTAGAGTTTGTGTTCGCGTTTCATTTCCAATAATAAATCCTTTTGTATTGACATGTACGCCAACGCTGAAAGTCGCGTCTGTCCAATTTCCGTTTTGCTCTTCTTCAGCCATTGTGGGTTAGAAAAAAAAAAGCAGCCGTGTGTCTGGCTTTGATGTATGCTCACATTAGCTGGTTGAGCAACATGTTTTTTTTCTTTTATTTTTTTAAATAACTTTATTTAACTATTTCCACCGTTACACAATGTAGCTCAACATAGCACCGCCTTCCTGTAGTGAGCATCCACTTACATCACGTTCTACGTGAGGCCTCTAGATGGCGATCTTATGACTCTATTGGCTATTGCAGCTGTCTAACAAAATATGGGCCCTTACACAATACGTTATTGCACACTGCATAGAAGCCTTCTACTTGTTCAAGCAAATGACCGAGCGCCTCCCAGCTAGGCATACATGGTCTGCCTGGAAGTCTGCCTGGCAACACCCATTAGCTGAATTCTAATTCGCTAAAAACTCTACACTAAAATGGCAGCACTTGTAGGAGTGAAACCATATGAATATAATATGACACGAAAAGAACAGAATATGGAGAATATTTATAAAACATATATATTTTTCGTAAAAATAAATTTAAAATGAAATTGACTTTTTTTTAATAGTCATTATAACCATTATGGTTTATTATAGTTACAGTATAATAATTTCAGGTTATATTAGGCCAGCAGAGAAGGCCTTGCCGGCCCTGACGGCTCACCACTGGGTATTGCACTTATATAGCACTTTTCTACATGTGCTTTTCATTTTTTAATGCTTTAAAAAAATCCTCTTGCAGGCCGGATCAGGCCCACAGGCCCTATATTTGACACCCCTAGAATAAGCCATGTCAGGCATAGTTGCTGAAAATGTTGGAAGCAAGAGCTTTATTCACATTCAAATTCTTTATGTCTCTTCATATTAATGGTATAACAGGTTTACTTGTAGTTCATTTGTAGTCATGGGAAACACCTTAGCTCCACTGAAGAGTCTCTGAGTTTCTCTCGACAGTCGGTACCCAATGGACACTCTTTTTTTAGAGTACGATTGCAAAACTAAACAAAAGGTCATGAGTATGAAAGTTAACTGTTAGTTACAACATGTCGTTAATACTGTGTCTTTTAACTCAGGGGTCCCCAACCTTTTTATCACCACGAACCGGTCAACGCTTGAGAACTTTATTTTTTTTTTATTGTGGATTTTATTATATATATATATATATATATATATATATATATATATATATATATATATATATATATATATATATATATATGATTATTATTATATTATATTTCTTACAAAAATGTAAACAATTTATATTGATTAAATCAATCGTATAACTGAATTACAAATGCTATTCATTTCAATACAAAACATTAATTAGAAACAACTGCAAAACCTTTGCATATGTTAACATATATCAAAAGGAAATATCTGGCACAAACGAAAACGCTGAGCTAAATACAAGGCGGCACTATATAACATGCTGAAGATAAGAACTAACATTAGCTAGTATGTTATCCACACTCACAAGTCATTGGATGAACAAACAAACAATTTTTTAGCATATTATCATAAATGACAACATTCTTACAGACAAACTACAACTTACAGACAGATGTGGGCCAGATTTCACAGACAGAACAAAGCCTGTGTCACCGACAGTGATTGCTCTCAATTGAGGCCACACCATCCTTCCTCACTACAAATGTAACATCAACAGCAACCAGAGCTGACACCAAAAAACTAAGATCAAGCCAAACAAATCACAGATTAATTAACTGATAACGGGGAAACTTAATCAGTTCCAAACATCCTTATTTCAGGTGCGGCTCATGCACCAGTTGATCCATGGACCAGTGGTTGGGGAGCTCTGTTTTAACTCAGATGTTATGTAATTTCAGTAGTTAATTTTGTATTATTTACATGGCTCATTGATACATCTGTACATTTCACTGACACTTACTAATTTATCAAACTTGAGTTCATGTCAACAAAAATGAAAACACAATATTGTTTTTGTACAGTACTTCATACATATAACAAAGTGCTTTAAACTCCCGTTGCAGCTTTGACATCCCAAGTGCTGCAATAGAATGGATCAAACCCCAGGCTAGAGGTAAGGCAACTTTACTAGGGGACAAAAGGGAGAATTGCCACAGTATAAATAATAACCGGACAGCGTGCAGCTTTCTTCCTCATTAAAAAGAAAGAAAAAGTCAAAACACCGACAACATGGGTGCTGCTCAAGACACCTTCCTGCTGAGGGCAAAGTCAACACGAGCCAAGACCATGATGCTTTGAGTCACAAGAAAGTGTGTGTAAAGGTGTGTTAATACCTGGATGACAAAATAGCAAAGTCCCCACCATCGATCAACCGGATCTTACAGAAAAGCACTCCGTTGACAAAAGGCACTGCCGTAAGCTCCTCTAATATAAAATGCACTTGAAATTTGAACTTCTTCTTTTTCATCAAAAAAGACATTGTTCTCAGGTGCTCAAGTGCGCTTCTGACATTAAAAAGAAGTACACAAAAAGTGGGTCCGACTTCACAGCGGCGGTGGGAACTCCTTTTCTTTTGGCCTCATCTCGTTGCCTCACCTGTAATAAATAAATAAATACAACTCTTATAACACAGCATACATTTATGCTGAATCGCATATGGACTTTAATGGCAGCAAAAACGCACTTGGGTTTTCATTACGCTAAAAGAACCTTAACCAAGCTACTGTATTTCTTTGCGACGCTAGCAGATAGTTTATCTAGTATTTTAAGGGTTTGGTTTTGCAGCGGAGGCGTAAAAAAATGAATGGTCGGGGTTTTTTTTACACTTCAGTATCTCGAAAACAGCTGCCACGAAAACACACCCACTCGACTTAAGGTTGCAAAAATGACGACTAAAGCTCACCGTTGCCGTCGGCTGTTGTTCGTCATTCGGCGAGACTGTACAGGTGGGCACCGCTGACAACTGCTGGCGGCGTACTAAGTTTCTCAGCCCCAATGCTGGCTAGTGGCGACCTTTTCCCTCCGCTGCGGAGTTCAACTAACCGGCCAGGGAGGCTCATGAACCTCTCACGGGCCAGTTAGGGACTGTCCATAAAGTTAAAGTACAGCTACCGCGTGCAAAAGCTGGATAGCAGAAGCAGTCCTTCTCAAATAGTGGGGAGGCACCCTGGGAAGGAGGGAAGAGAGGCCTTGCCATGGGGGGCACAGATGATCCCAAGGAAAAGGCTTTGTTTTTGCCATGTGAAGTGTAATTGCAATAAATGAAATAATTTTTGTTGTTAAATTTCAGGCACTTTGATTGATAACTTGATTTTTTAAATTTCAGTTTTAGACTAACCTGTAACCTTGTATAAACGCTGTAAAAAGAACAGTTGATGAATGTTGATTTAGTTTTTTTTTCTCTTTTGTTAATGTTAAAAAGGACAGGTTAGTTATACTTTTTAATCTTTGTAAATAACAATCTTATTTATAGTTGGCGCGACACGTGGGGGCGGGGGGGCGAAAGGTTTTCTTTCCTTGGGGGGGGTCTTTGCACACAATAATTGAGAAGCACTGGTCTACTCTAAACTAAACTAAATCAAATAGTCAATCGCAATATATTCAACGCACATCAATAGAATAGAAACTTGCATAAATTATGTATTTTAATGCCAAATTGTATCCAGAAGTCAAAAGAATGAAACAAGTTACCGTGTTCTCTGCAATAACAAGAATTGTTCAAAGCAGTGGTTCTCAAACGCTTTGGGGTAAGACCTCCCACGTATGCCGAATGCAAATGTTTGCTGAAACAAAATGGAAAAAAAAAATCATTTAAGACAAACAGATTTGATCTGACAACAAGTACATTTGATACTTTCCAGCCATGCTGAAGTTAAGAAAAAATAAGTTGCAAATTGCACGCTTCCTTATAACAAACAGGGTCAATTTCCCCCAATTTTTTGATGATGACATGAATTACGTAGGTCAATTTGACAAAGTTCAAAATTGTTAACATTTTATAAAACATACTGAAGTGGTTGAATTGATTGCTTTATTGAAGTCATGAATACTTCACAATTTCATCTCTTTCTCTCTCTCTCTCTCTCTATATATATATATATATATATATATATATATATATACATATATATATATATATATATATATATATATATATATACTGTATATATATATATATATATATATATATATATATATATATATATATATATATAGCCCCCACTTTGAGAACCACTGCTTCAAAGTAATGCCCATTAGGACCCAGGCATTTATGTGGACCAACAGCAACTTCTATTATGTCTGCATAAATTTGATATTAAAATATTTATGCAAGTTTGGCTTTCACTCATTTGGGAAGGTATAGGGACTCGGCCAGCCATGAATATCAAAAATCTGCATATGATTGACACCCATTATGAAACAGGTGGAAAAAAAATTAAGAACAATAATTAAACCTGAGGCATTCTTGAAAAAAATGGATCTATACCTCCAGGAAGTTTTTTTCTATGGAGTTGCTTGGCTCAATTATTATTTAATAATAATAATAATAATAATAATAATAATAATAATGACTTTAAAATTTTATTTTAAAAAATGTCAAAAATTGTGACGAGTAATATGTAGGTGTCAAACAGAACTATTTGATTTCCATTTTACAGTATACCCAACCAACAATCATTTTTAAAAAAAATACAAAATTAAATTAAATATGTAATAGATGATAGAAATAAAAACATTTTAATGACTCGGGATTGAAGAATTTAATTCCCTCTGAGGTTCCCGTTTAAATCTGGCTTCAGCCTACTTTTGTGGGGTTTTCATTTTCTCTGCATTTGTGTGGGTTATCTCTATGTACTCTAGCTTTCTCCTACATTGCGGAAAAATACATGGTGTGTTTATTGAAATCGCAAAATTATTGATAAAAGGGAGAATGTATGAATGGATGTTTGTATAGCAACCAGTACAGAGTGTACCCAGCCTCTCGCCCAAAATCACATAGCTTAGTCTTCAGCACAACCACAAGACTAGTGAATCTGTGTGATATGGAAGGTAATATGGTGGTGATCAAATGTCATTCTGTTGTCAAAGGGTGTTTTCTCTTTTTTTGCAATGATTTATGTTATTGGGTAACCTCCTTACAGCACATATTAAGACATTTTCAGTGACTTATCTTAACAATATAAAATAAAAGTGCAAGAACTGCTTAGCTACCACTTACAATGTGTACATTCCCGATTAGCAGCAATGAACTGGACTCTTTTATTCAAAAGACTAGTCTTTGTCTATTTTTTTCCATTATTCTTTGTTCGGCACTATCAATAAGAGACTGGCAGGGGTGTTATTCAGATTTAAAAACAAACAAAAATGTACAGTATATTGAAAAGCTAAAATGATACACATGTGCTTCCTAAGGCAACTCATAAAATACATTTGAAGCTTGTTGAAGTCTGTACAAGGATTCCTCAGGACAATGTGCAGTGGAGACAAGCGGTGGTGCCAAGCAAATAAAGAGTCTATTGTGTCTCATCTGCGTTCTGAGGAGCAGGTGGCGGTGTCGCTGGCCTGCTCTGTTCCTCTATCAATGCCCCATCAGGTGTCACTCCTGCTGCTGTGCTGTGTAAGTTGTTCACCTCAGTCCCACTCTGCAGGAATTTGCGCAAGTCTTTTAAGGCTGGCCTGAGCATCTGCACAAGTGCCAGCAATGCAGCCTGAGTACCTTCCAAGGCCTGGGCTTGGCGCTCCTGCGCAAAGGCCTGCGCCTCCTGAGAGTGACGCATCATCTGCAGCAACTGGTTCTGACCCTCCAAGTGCTGGGCGATCTGTCGAATATGTACGTTGGTGACTCTTTGCTCCTGGAGAAGTCGGGCTGAGTTGAGGGCAATGCGGCTCTTCAGCTCCTGTGGTTTAGCGTGAGCCTGGGGCGGAGGAGGCGAGGAAGATGAAGATGATGCCAACACCTCCACTGGAGCCTCAACGGTTGCCACCACAGCAGGTGCTGTGTCGGTTACCGTTGTGGTGCAGTACTCCACTACGCCTCCGTCCTCTAATGCATGGTAAGCTGTTTCAGCTAGAAAAGAGCAGGAAAGGGAGGTGGGTTTTTCCCACTTTAAATAATACAAAAGCAAAATGTAAAAAAATCAATACCACACTCAAATATGAATTTTCATTTGGCAAGTCAAGTTTATTTGTATAGCACTGAATCACCGCAGTCTCAAAGGGCTTCACAGGAGAGAAAGAAGTCATACAAGACATAATCAACACACAACAGCATCCCCTGAACACAGGTCCCAGAAGGGGAAGGAAAAACTCGAAAACCTCATCTGGGGAAAATAAGAAACCTTCAGAAGGGACTGCATGTGGGAGGACCCCCCCTTTCCAGGCTTAAAATGGTTGCACTTATTTGGCAGGAAGTGTCCAATGCAAATTCAAATTAAACCAACAAAAAAAGAAAGTAAATTCTATTTCATTCCACCAAGGAGAGATGCCCGTTTTTTGGACCAGTATGAGTAGTATGAGCACTTAACTTCGCCAGTGTGATAAAGATAGCAAGTTATGTTACCAGTAGTATTTCAGATACAGCCCCCCAACCTACAAAGTAATGCAACAGTGAAGTTAAGACAACACAACGTCAGACATGTATAGTACTTACCATTAAGTGTTTTTGATTCATCACAAACTGCTACAGAAACTGCTGGAAGAGCTAAAATAAAAACAGAGAGTTAAAAAAAAAGATCACATTGGAGTAATGACTCTTTGAAAAATAAAAATTTAACATGGTCCCACTAAAAACTGTTTAAAGGATCTAGTTTTATTATAATGGACAGTTTTTGTATCAATGAGTCATTTTTGTACAGTATATCATTCATACACACATACACACCCACATACTACTGGACTGGTGCCTCTATAGATTACTATTTCTTGTTTTACCCGAAAGATGAATGAATGATACTTTATTTTGATAGGGACAATACAGTCAGACATACTGTAGGTACAGACTTGCAGCTGATGGGATGCAAGTTATAGTGAAGACGACTTCTGAACTCTCTCCACAGCATTACAAAACAGTAAAAACGTAAAACCCAAGATGCTACACAATTCAAACGTGAAATAATATAGCATGACATAAAATGGTCAATCCGAGAAGTGTACTCCCCACACTAACTCAGGACAGCGCTGTCCTAATTTGGGAAGCTTTTGTAACAGCTAGGGACCTCTCCTGGCAAAAAACAAACACTGCAGTTGATTTAAAAGAACCATTCCCTTTGATATATATATATATATATATATATATATATATATATATATATATATATATATATATACAGTGGGCCCCCGGGTTACGAACTTAATCCGTTCAGCGGCTACGCTCGTATCTCGAATTGCTCGTATAGCGGGCAATCCAAACCCATGTTAATTCGTGAGTGCGTGCAACGCGCGCAGAAGCCTTAGGTAAAATCATCACGCTGTATACATAAATTAATATTAAGTGACATAATCTACTGTACAGTTGCATTAAATAACAAATACAAAGGATAAATGACTTTTACCTTTGGAAAGACGTGACTTGTGCTGAGATAAGCAGAGATGAGCAGAGATGAATGCTCTAAGTCAATACGGTAAATCAGATATGCTATTGGTCTTACAGTGTCAAAGTAACTTTTTCAGTCAGGGTTTTCTCTACTTCCTTCCATCCCAACCAGCTGTGCCATCAAGCTAGATAAAGGCGTTCGGCCAATAGCATATCGGCACTTCTGTGATTGACGTGTGACACCGGCCAATAGCATCTCCGTGAGTGAGACCGGGTGACCTTAATCGACCAATAGCATATTGGCGTCTCCTTGACTGACTGATAATTATTTGCACTTTTTTTTTAAACGGTTGGAATGTATTGACATCTTATTGATTAAAACACATTTAAATCTGTGACGATTTTTTGTGCTGCAATCGGCACACTTAATTTCATGTCAACTGTTTTTCCCGACGTGAATTGAGCACGGTGGAAGCGGAGAGGTGGTTGTGTGTGTTGCATTTACTAGGCAGCACACTTATGGCTTGTTCGAGCGTCAGTTCACCTTTGGTTACAACTCACAAAATTGCAACAATGACGCTGTCCCAATGCATATCGGGAGATCGCCGACTAACCTGACATGCAATCTTGTCTAGCAACCATTATATGGCGCTGTATCATCACCCGTAATAGGGTGCAGAGATTAACCTCTTGAGTTAATACGGCAACGCATATAGGCTATTGGTCTTACAGTGTTACAGTAACTCTTTCAGTCATGGTGCAAATCACGGAGATACTAAAACATCATCCTCTTATTTCTTCCTTTACCGCTGCTAGTAATTTTAGAAGCTATGTCTAACAGATAAAGTTTGCAAAGTCTTCAAAACATTCCGTTTTTCACTCATTTTGTCTACTTCCTTCCATCCTGTCCCATCAAGCTAGATAAAGGCGTTCGGCCAATAGCATATCGGCATTTCTGTGATTGACGTGTGACGCCGGCCAATAGCATCTCCGTGAGTGAGACCGGGTGACCTTAATCGACCAATAGCATATTGGCGTCTCCTTGACTGACTGATAATTATTCACACTTTTTTTTAAACGGTTGGAATGTATTGACAATTAATTAAAAAAAAAAACACACATTTAAACCAATGACAATTCTTTGTCCTGCAATCGGCACATTTAATTTCATGTCAGCTGTTTTTCCCTTTAGCTGTACAAACACTACACTTAAATGGTAATATATTTAGACACCGTGAGTGAGACAGTCAGTGTGAGATTGTAAGACCAATAGCGTTCACGTTACCGCCATAAGTATCTATTAATGATTGTAGATGACGCAACTGCTGAATATATTGACGCAGTTAGGCGAGAACATTTCTACATACTCAATGGCTGGTTTGACGGAATGCTCGCAAGACGAGAGGTTTGCTCGTAAGCGGAGGACAAAATTCTCCCTGATCCACGCTCGTAAGGCGGAATGTTCGCAAATCAGGATGCTCGTAAGCAGGGGGCTGACTGTATATATATATATATATATATATATATATATATATATATATAATTTTTTTTTTTTTTCCTTCTTTTTTTTCCCTGGACTATAAATTCCGGACTATAAACCGCAACGCTATATAAGACGCAGCAACAAAAATTGAGCAAAAAACATCTTTTGCCATGGATAAGACGCGCTGGACTATAAGCCGCAGGTATGTGGTGGTAATATGAAACTTTTAGATTTTCTTTATATATTTTTTAATTGTCTACCAATTGCAACATCCTCTCTTTAACAGACTGAACATGCCTGCATATTTAGTCCCAACATTATATTTATAGAAAATGGATGGATGAATATTACCAACAGACCACAGCAGTTAAATAGCAGTTCAAACTCGAAATCAATACTTTAATAGGATTCTGTCTCCCATTGTTTAATTGATAGATTATTTGAGTGAACATTACACAAACTGCAAATAAATAATATATACAATCATATTTTTTTTAAATACACTCATATATACTGTATACCGTATATCAAATTTACACGTCACAAACTTTTATACAAGATCTTATTCAATTTAGAATTTAAAAAAATATTTTTTTAATAATATATTTTACTAACTCTTTTCGAGCACAGCCATTGATTCACATCTTTTCAGTTCTATTTCATAGTTGTTCCATAAACTGACTCCTTGAACACACATTTGCTTGACAGGTAGGAAAAACCAGCAGATAAGCCGCAGGGCTCAAATCATGATGAAAAAGTTGCGGCTTATAGCCCCAAAAAATATATGTAAACATATATTATTTTAAAAATAATGCTATAAAATAAATGATTTTAATTGGACAGTCACAATATTTTCAAGAGATTAACAGCCACAAAGAAACAACAATAAATAAGTAAACAATAAATAATATAATAAAAATTATAAAATTCTTCATTTGTAATTAGGTGATCTTTTATATTTTATTATTCATTTAAATTCAGTTAGTATTGTTCAAGGCAATGCGATGTGCAAAGTGGCTGGTGCGGTGGTGCCCTAACACCCTCATTTGGCCAGCTGTCACTGCTTTCTCTAAGAAGTAAGTACTGTATATTGAATAGTGTTTGGCATTGGGACAATTGGTTTTAACAAAGCACTGTATTTTGAACCTTCCACCTGTCAACAGTACAAGTAATATGCAATAATTGCAATCAATCGATCTTCCCTAAAGGGAGTATGTGCAATTTTTCGCATGTGCCAGTGGTAGCTTTAGGGGCATTACGGTAAATGCAGCAGTACACACTCCTCCTCCGACTGCAGCTATAACAGACATGGCGATCTCCGGAGAATGCCACCCCCCATGTAATATAAGTTAATGATAACTAGACCTACGGTTATATTTAAAACATACTGTTGATCGTTAAGAACACATTTATTTGCAAGTTTTTGAAATTTATAATCATTTAATGTATTAATTTTTAAAGAAAAGCGGTCTAAATCTTTTATTTTGCCACACAGACTAAGCAAAGAAAAATTCTACTGTATATTATGACTTGATGGATTTGCAGCTTGACTGTCCTCTATTGGATGAACCTGGCTATTGCTACTATGACAAAAAAGTCAAGCGTTGGCCTTTAACCCTTGCATTTTTTTGGGTGACATTTTTTGGACTTTGTGTTTCATCGAAGATAAAGCAAGAGGATAAACAGAAATGAATATGTGATGCCAAACCCTTTCATATCTGCTCTCAAGCACTTCCAAAATATGAAGCACTTGCCTGTGCATCTTCAACTGAGAATTCTGTTTTTTGTAACAATAAATGTATTGTGTTCTGATCTAATAAATTCGTGTCAAATTTTATTCTCACTTTGATTGGCAATGAACTGACAGTTTGACGTAGCGCTGTGTATTCGGTGGCCGCACTTTCGTGGCCCTTTGAATAAGCCCCCTGTTTTTTGTAACAATAAATGTATTGTGTTCTGATCTAATAAATTCGTGTCAAATTTTATTCTCACTTTGATTGGCAACGAACTGACAGTTTGACGTAGCGCTGTGTATTCGGTGGCCGCACTTTCGTGGCCCTTTGAATAAGCCCCCCCCCCCCCCCCCCCACACACACACACACACACACACACACACACACACACACAAACAAACAAACACACACACAAACACCACACAACAAATTCCAACAAACTCCCCCTAAATATCCCTTATGAATAAAACCTGTTCCCGAAGAAAGATGGGGAGAGATGTGGAGGAAACCTGTCCGGGTTGCAGTTTAAGAACTTTAAAAACTTTTTAATGTGCAACTTTTGCACGTATGGAAAAAAATACCCCCCGAAGATTTATAGGAACTATTCTGCAAATTAACCCCCACTCCCGATAGTGGTGAGTGAACTTTATAACAGAAGCTTTTTTATTTTGACCCACGGTCTCATTCATTCTTTGCGGTGTATTTTAGGATGCACACGGGAAAAGGCTGCAACGCCACCTTGTGAATACAGACATGAAGAAACTTACTCTCTGTGAGCGTGACGGTGGTAGCGGCGTTCGCCGTGACGGGCAAAGTGATCTCAGCATCCGAGTCTCCTGCTGGTAAACTGATTATGGTGGCCTCTCCCAGGAGGTTACAGATCCTCTGCTGCATGGCAGTGAGAAGGACAGGAACCGGAGTGCAGTCACTGGACGTCCCCTCGATCGCTGCCCGCGCTTGGGCCACTTTCCTCCGTACCTCCGTTTTCAAATCGGACCACTTTTTCTTAACCTCAGGCAACTCTCTTGGACAGGTTGTGACAGCGTTCACCTTTTTAAGGATCTCCAACCATGCGTTGTTCTTTGCCATGTGGGTGACTCCAGCATTGAAGTGGTTAACCAGTGTATGCTTTTGTTTCTCTATTTCTTCCACAATTATTTCAACCTCTCTCTCCGAGAAATTCATTTTTCTCTTTTTCGCTACCGACACCATCATTGCAAAAAGTCCGATTTAGGTGAAGTAGTTGTGCGTACTATACGCAAAAAATAGTACTCAATTGATATGCGCAACGTAATGGCTTCCAGAATCGGCTTCTTCTTCCTACTAACTAACGTACGCTAGCTAACGTACGAATCCCGCCTTCTCGTGATTCCATTGGTCGGATAGCCTGAGAGCTTGCGAAATGACCCGTTCTTATTGGTTACTTCAAATGCCAGTTTAACGAGGCAAACAAACTATATGATTCAAAGCCAGAGAAGAAAACCCATCAACCGTGCCCGGGTTGATATCTCGTCTTTCGTTTGTGTGTACTATAAATGACCAAAATAAAGTTATTGTAATTCTATACCAATGATTTGAATTAGGCAATCTCCATGTACTGAACTAAGTATGTTAAACATTATAACCAATATGCATTTTCCCCAGGAAAAAAAAAAACGTTTTACAGCATTGAGTAAGGAACATTTTCCATTTTCTTACAGTGTTTGCCAACGTTTATTGCGCTGGTTTATTAGTGCCTGTCCCAGCTGTCTTCAGGCAGTAGGCGAGGGACACCCTCAACCGGTTGAGATATATATATATATATATATATATATATATATATATATATATATATATATATATATATATATATATTCTTCTGGGGCAGTGTTCCTCAAATAGTGGTGGGGATAACCCGACGGAAAAGGATTTTCTTTTGCCATGTGAAGTGTAACTGAGATACAGATACAAAGATACAGATTGGCAACTTTTTTTTTCAGGCACTTTGATACACGGGTATTTTCCACATAGACAACACTTTAACATGTATAAAAGCTCTAAAAAATGAGTTAGCAGGTATTCAAAGAACAATTTATTCTTTTCCTTTTTCATTGTGTCAATGATAAAACAAAAGGATACCGTTTTAGGTATACTTCTACAATTGTTATAGATAATCTTTTTTCCCTGGGAGGCTTTGCAAAAAATAATTGAGAAGTACTGTTATGGGGATACGTGAAGGCACTTCAGTGGTGCTTGAGACTTTAAAATAGACTAACAGCAAATGCAAAAATCATTTAAAACTATTAATTTATATATTTTTCACGTTTACCTACTACTGATGGCACATAACTTACGTGAGTTTTTTTCTTCAAAACTAGGAATATCAACATGGCAGCATTCAAATTGCTGTCATGTTGATATCCTTAACCTCATCATTTTTTTTAACCTACCTACATGTATTACGTATCATTTTAAAGGAATTAATTAGAATATATATATATATATATATATATATATATATATATATATATATATATATATATATATATATATATATATATATAGATATATAGATAGATAGATAGATATATATAGATATATAGATAGATAGATAGATAAAGTAAACCATGCAAATATTTTTTGTGTGTGTTTCAAGTTGAATTTTATTAGTATTTATTATTAAAATACAATATGAACACAAGCAAGTAAAAGGTACTCTAAAGTGAAACTGTTGAGTGTGTTGCAAGATAGGTTGAGTGGAATGACATTTTAAAGCATTTCTCTGAACCCAGCGTTGTCTTTGAGCATGTTGTTGTAAACTGCCTTGTAAACCATCAACACATCCAGGGCTGATGGGCGGAGTTTAGCATTTTCTGCCTTACACTCCTTATGAATTTGAAAAAGATGGAAGTGGATCAAATCTCCTCCATCCACTCTGCCTATCAGGAACTCGACTACATTTGGGATCTTCCAGATATCTGTCTTTTCATCATAGCCATGCATGAGATCATCTGAAAAAGGCTCCCCTATGTTACTGAACGTCCACAGCTGCTCAGGTGCCACAAAATCACCCCTGAGTTCCCTGTGGCCGCATTTCACCAACAAACCCTTGGATGAGTCCACCTCAGGTAGGGCATCCAGGTCATTGACCACTAGGTGAAAATCATTTGTGAGCAGAAATTGGGAGAGTGTTTTCTCCAGAGTGTTGGAATCACACATCACCCTCTGACCAGCTGGACTGTTGTGAAGGTAATGGAGTATAGAGATGTAGTCTATCGCCAACAACAGCCGTGTCTGCCAAGTGTTACGATGTTTTTGTTGCTCCTGTTCCAGAACCGCATTCAAATTGAGAAGTGAGCCCAATGGATGATACTCTGTGACCAGGGTATGGTCCTCAAGGCAAAACCCCACCAACTGTACCACCAGGGGACCCTGCAGTGCCTTTAACATTGACAATCCGTGAAAAAAATCCTGACTGTAATCAGGAGACGCCAGTTTGGACACAGCCACCTTCTGTCCCTTCCATTCTGCCAAATAGACCTAAGGGAAAGAATGGATTATACATGACTTGGTAATGAGTTGCATATACTTAATAGCAGATAAATGTCAGCTTCTTTTTTTTTTATCTCTAGTAAATTTATACATATGTATGTCCCTCATGTCTAATGCGGGAAATTGGAGTAAGCAAAGGATCTACAATGCCATTGTAGCCTACACAATATACCCAAAGTATACTGAAAAAAAAAACAGTCATATTATTTGCTAAATTTCCATTCTTTCAAATATCCAAGTGTGTGTGGGTGTGTGTGTGTGTGTGATATGCCTTCACAAAATTAGGCATATGATACGGGGATTAGTTTTGATTCTACATAAACGACCTCCTTAAGGTCTCAACCTTCCTTTCTCAGCAGCCAAAAGGTTCAAAATGTAATTGAAGCGTATGAAAATAAGATATTAGCAGCGAATACTGACTGTTGCTAAGGTGTTTTCAGTCTGACAAGTTGTGTCCCTGTGAAGCTGGATCCGAATGACTCGGATTAAAGGGAAAAAAAAAAAAAAAAAAAAAAAAAAAAAAAAAAAGAGTTCCTGCCCCAAACGCCATTTCACAAATGTTTATATAAATGGATATACTACCAAAAAAAGTAAAACAAAAAACAAAAAAAACACCATGATGTTCCCCTTTAGCATGACATCGAACAGAAGCTAGACGCACATATCCCTGTGTAGCTGTACATTTATGTGACATACTCTACTGTCAAGGCCAAAAGTTTTGAGAATGACACAACTATTAATTTTCACCAAGTCTGCTGTTTCAGTTTTTATAATGGCAATTTGCATATACTCCAGAATGTTATGACAAGTGATTAGATCAACTGCAATTAATTGCAAACTCCCTCTTTGCCTTGAAAATTAACTATCATTAAAAGCACTCTTCTACTGCATTTCAGCTCTGCCACTAAAGGACCAGCTAATGCCATTTCAATGACGCACAGGTGTCACACACATGAACATAGATGTACTGTAGGTGTTGATAAGGACAAGGCTGGAGATCAATCAGTCATGATTGAGTGACTGGACACCTTAAAAGGAAGATGGTGAATGACATAATTGTTCCTCATTTGTTAGTCATGGTTACCTGCAAGAAAACATGTGCAGCCATCATTGCATTGGACAAAAAGGGCCTAACAGGGAAGTCTATAGCAGCGAGTAAGATTGCACCTCAGTCAACCATCTATTGAATTATCAAGAACTTCAAGGAGAGAGGTTCAGTTGTTGCCAAACAGGCTCCAGGGCGCCCAAGAAAGTCCAGCAAGCACCTGGACTGTCTCCTGAAGGTGTTTCAAACACGGGATCGGACCACCACCAGTGCAGAGCTTGCTCAGGAATGACACCAGGCAGGTGTGAGTTCATCTGCACGCAGAGTGAGGCGAAGATTTTTGGAGGAAGGCCCAGTGTCAAGGATAGCAGCAAAGAAGCCAATCCCTCCAGTAAAAACACCAGGGACAGACTGATATTCTGTAGAAGATACAACCACTGGACTGCTGAGGATTGGGGTACAGTCATTTTCTCTGAAGAATCCCCCTTCTGATTGTTCGGGGCATCTGGAAGTAGGCTTGTTCGGAGAAGACAAGGTGAGCACTACCATCAGTCCTGTGTCATGCCAACAGCGGTGCATCCTGAAACCATTCATGTGTGGGGTTGTTTTGCAGGCAAGGGAGTGTGCTCTCTCACAATCTTGCCTAGAAACACAGCCACGAATAAACAATGGAATATCCTCACAGAGAAACTTATCCCAACCATCCAAGGGCAGTTTGCTGATGAAGAATGCCTTTTCCAGCATGATGGAGCACATTGCCATAAAGCAAAAGTCATATCAAAATGGCTCGGTGTGAAGGGAATCATATATTAGGTTGTTATCAATGTATGCTTGTTTCTTGTCTAGAATAGTGTGCATTGCTATCCATTTATGCAGTCCTAGTCTATATCGCCCCAGTCCTTGGATAAAGCTGTTGGCGCAGAAAAGTATGAGCTGGGACCTTGGTCCAGCTGTTAGTGGCGCCTGCCTATCTCTTTTGTTTTATGTCTGTAATGTGCAAGGCTTTGCTGAATGAATGAGAAGCAGGCGGGGACGCTTGACCGACGAGAACGCTGTTGGCAACGCATGAGAATGTACACATGTAGAAAAGTCAATCTTGGCTGGTCTGAGTTACTATTTTGCTGTTTAGCAGCAGGACTTGTCTTAGTCTACTTTTAAAGATAACCCTGACACTCAGGGAACAAAACATTAAGATTTGGGGCCCTTGGCCAGGACACCTTTTCTGGCCAAGCTCTGATTGGCTGGTTTTGTGGCACAAACGTAACGCGTGAGCAGAACTGAGCGAGCGCAGAGGACGACTCGAGCGAGCGAGAGCTCAATGTTGAGCAAACGCGATGTTGAGCGAGGGAGAGAGGAGTATCGCGAGCGAGAGCGAGATGTTGAGCGAGAGAGGGCTATCCCGAGCGAGCAAAAAGGAATTTTGAGCGAGCAATTTCTTTTTCTGTGTTCAAACTCCATCGGCGCGCGCTCAAACTCTTATCATTACGCGCTCAATAGTTTTTTTTCTTGCTCTCAAAATCTGTTTTCGCTCGCTCAGTTTGATTTTCTCCGCTCAATTTTTTTTTCCGCGCGTGCGTAATTGTGGCACAATTATAACGCCATATTAAAAGGGGCAGTAACATAAATGTCCATTGGGCAGAGCCAAAACAACCAACAAACAAATAACTTTCTAGTTCTAACTTTCTAAGTACCCAAAAGCACATTACTCAGCCCCCCCCCCCCCCCCCCCCCCTTCCTCATTAACACTAGAAAGACCAGAGAGGTGCCATTTGGCACTTCTACCTATAAAGACCCAACAGAGTGCCAAATGGACCCAAGGAATATAGCTCACATCCTGAATCGCCTGTGAATGGCTAACTTTGTTATGTAAATTGAACAGAAGAGAAGTTGCACATCAACTTTACCTTGCTGGGGAGAGCATCACACATCCAAATGTGGTTGTTATATTGACCATCCAGTGTGTGGATTCTGAGATGTGTTTTTGAGTGGCAGATGAAGAGCTTGCACAGACCCCTTTTTTTAAAAGTTAATTCAAGATAAGAATTGTTTAGTTTATTGTACACAAAACATACGGTTTGTTACAAATACACAAGAAGTAAAATACAGCATAAGTAGAAAAGCAAAAAACAAAAACAGTAAAAAAAATGTGCAAGGGTGTGTCAGAAGCCAATGAGGCTTTTTCATATCCACACACCCAGGCAAATGTGGTTCAATCACACTGTGTCAACATAAACATCCATAAAGAGCATAGATGCAGATTCAATAAAACTAATTTCTTGGTGACTTTTGTTTTAGGTCATGTTTGCATCTAGATAAGGTTGCCTTTGTATGATGCTATAATAATTATCATTCCATAAGTTTGTAAAAATGCAGATTTTCCCTTGCTTGAGACTAACTGTGGCACAGTATGAGACATAAAAACAAGATTGTTGGGGGTTGTTCATGTAGCAAGCAGACGACTTGTTTGTATTTGCAACCACGTGCACATCGACCTATCTATTGAAATGGCCTGTTGGATGCAGATTGCCTTACAAATGGGAATTCTCAAGAATTATGTGGTGTGCAAACCCCTAAAGAACAAAAATCCAGAGAAGACTCAATGCTCAAAAGGCATTGGAAATGATCTTGAGTGAAGTAAATCACAGTGACTCAGATGGAGAAGACATAAACCTTCTACTCTACTGTCTTCAGGTAAGATTCTGTTTCATATGATTCCCTTTTTTATATTCATTTTCCAACAAGGTGAAAATGCAAAAAAGGAAAAGTGAAGCGTTTTTCTTTCTTTTTTAACTTTTTTTTAACTTCATTTGTCCACTTAGCACCGTGTAAAGAGTTTTGAGCCTTCTTGCAGCCTCCATTTTGTTTCTAGGGGTGGACTCTTGCGCCGAGTCACCAGGGTGCCATCACTAAATTACTGTTGGTCAGCAAACCACGATTTATTGACATGTCCACCCGCAGTGAACGAGGAAAAACTGATATATTTGCTGCAAATTCTGATGTGTGGGGGTCATTTGTCACCAACTGCATCACATCGCACAACCCTGGTCGACTGTATTGTGAATGACTGTTGAAATGTATTTACTCACAAAAACTGACTGCACCCTGATGATGCATATACTGTATATATTTTTATGATTTTTTTGGGTCCATTTTTATCAATAAATTTCACCATCAGAAGAAAAACCTGAGCGATGCTCTCTCAGCAAGATAACATTTTGTTGCAACGTTAGCCTTTCTTGTCTTGAATGAAGTTTTCAAAAGATGGGTCTGTGCAAGCTCTTCCACTTCCACATAATGACAACATTAGCATGTCTGATGCTCCCCCAACAAGATAAAGTGAGTGTGCAACTTCTCTTTGGTTCAATTTACATAACACAGTTAGCCGTTCACAGGTTATTTGGAGTTTCCGCTAAAATCCTTGGTGTCAGTGGGCACCTGGTGGTCTTTATAGGTAGTAAGAGCCAAATGCTGGACCTTCTAATATTAATGACAACATGTGATAGGGATCACTTTAGGACTGACATCAGATATGCACATGGCGACTCACTGTGTGCATGTCTGAAGTTGATCACCTTGTTCCAAGGTCTGCTCAGGGAATTTGTGTGAATGCTCGAGACGCAATAAAAATTAGAGTGAACAGTGGTTGTGTCAGTCAAAATGTTTGGCCATGACTGTACATGCGCTTTCTTACCTTGAAGCAAATCACCATTTTATCCGAACATCAATATCATCATAATCTAAAAGGAATTTGGCGGTTATCTTTCTTTAACGAGTCTAAGTTCTACTTTTAATGCTTTCTTTCATGCATTGAAACATTTTGTGTCATGATGGCGTTTGAGCTTTTGTTTATATTGTTTATTTTGATATTACACATCAAAAACATAAAAAAGTCCAAGCTGGGTCAAAATATATGGATGTCACAGGTCATTAAACTGCAAGCTATAGATTTATCCAAAGATGTTACAAAGTGTTGTAACATGATGAGTGATCCAAAGATGTTACAACATCCAAATATGTTACAAAATGTTGTAACATCTTTGGATCACTCATCATGTGAAGCATCATCACAGCAGGTAGTGAGCAATGTGAATGTCAACATCATCAATAAGGGATTTTATGTACAGTAATTGGAGTCGTTGGGTTGCGATAACAGCTTTAAATCAACTGCAGTGTCTGTTTCCGGGAGAGTTTCAAAATTCAGTTTGTGTTGACATCTACATTAATATTGAATCGTTTTAATCTGAATCAAGGGGTGTCTGCAATTTACACCCTTCTGGTAGATTTTGAAAAGCCACAATAGATTAGATTTATTTAGACTCAAATAGGCTAGCAATAGAAGAGGATGCACTGTAAAGTGAATTTAGACATCAGATTTATTTAGACTCAAATAGGCTAGCAATAGAAGAGGATGCACTGTAAAGTGAATTTAGACATTAGATTTATTTAGACTCAAATACACTAACAATAGAAGAGGATGCACTGTAGAGTTAAGTGAATTTAGACATTTAGTAAAGGGGTGAGTTAGTCCTGACAATAAGAAAGACAACATGTAGTTTGAACTACCGTACCTTCTTTACTGCTCCCTGGCCGATGAGCTTCAGCTTGCGAACTTCCGCTTCAATCAGTGGACACTGTAGCCAAGGGGTGCAGTTCTTCATTGTTGTCATTTTAAAGTGTTGGGCCGCACAGCCGGTATGGGCAGTGACGGGTTTCCCAACTGACTGGTACATGGAGTCCAAATACAGGTAGATAAAGAGGTTGCTGAGGAGTAAAGCTGCAAGGCAGATTGCCACCACTGGAGTACTCTGGTAGAATGAAGTGCTGCTTAGACAACCCATGTTGTACTGCAACCCAACAAGGACATTTTCATTAATGGGATACAGTGGGATGGATGCATGTTGTGTTGACATCGAGGAATGTCAACACTTACAGTTGCTGTTACTATGGTTATTTCTGTTAGCGTTTTAATTGTATCAAGTTGTTGCATCAACGTTTCCTTCATTATATTATAGTCCTTTATGTTAAAAAGATGTGTCAAATTTAAAAGATTGAGTCTTCCTTTCAGTTGATAAAGAAGAAAGAATAAAGTGAGAACCGGCTAAAATCCTCATAATGGGAACTAGTGGGGGATCAACAACAGAACCAGAGTGCCAAACACCATAAATTGCAAACCCATCTAACTTTAAGCGGCATTCTTGAAAGATAGACAAGCAACGCAACTTACCCCCAATCCCGCTGGGTCACATCACATCATAGAAAATCTTTACGACCAGTTCGCTAAATTTGCCAGTACTCCTGTAGTGTACGAAATATCTTTTCCATAGCGCACAACTAACCGGAAACAAATAACAACTTCCGGTAAATTCTCCACAAGAAGATTGATCTGTCGTGTAAAATTTGCATTAAAAAAAATCCAGTTTGCAAGCAGTGAGGAACGATCGCATGGTGCTGTTTTCAACCTATGCCTGTTTTAATATTCTATTGTAATTTTTAGCTTTAGAATGTTTTTTCTAATGATTTTGTTGGATGAATCAAGATCAAAAGCCCAAACTAAACCGGGTCGAAATTGACACTGAGGGGTTAAAATAAAAAACGTTCAAAACGCTCATCAAACAGTCAAAGGGTTTTTCGGCACCAGCGAGAAAAAATGTGGACATGCATAAATTGCGTATAAATAACTGGAATTTAATCAAAAGCTCAGAGAAAACGAGTTTGCCTATGTATTATGCTTTTATTGTGAAACAAAAGGGTAAACCGGACAGATTTGTGGATGTTACTGACAAGCTAAATCCGATGTGTAAAGTTGCCGTCATAATACAGTCGATAGGAGGATCTCTACATCTTACAGGTAACCATTTTAATTACAAAACCTTAGTAGAACAGACAATCTTAGAAGCATTCATATGAAGCCAACAACTGATGCGTCTAAGGTGCTAATTAATTGGCTGCTATGGCATTTCAACCTGTCACAAGCCATTTTTTGTACAATGCCATAAACTAGTTACATCTACATGGCTTTTTGGTATGAGTCATTATTGAATTCGAGATAGCAAAGCTGATCTCGGTTTGTACGGGAAACGACACGTTTATTAGCAGCGATATTGCAAGAGTTAAAGATGGTTATTTTGTGACATACAATAGCTTCCTGTTTATTTGAGGCGTGACATCTCTGAACTGCCACCACAATCAATACATCCCCACTGATTACCCTAGCTCAAATCAACCCAAGCAAAACATTTCTATTTAATGTATTTGCGTCAATATGCGTCCAGTTTGATCTGCTGGTTATTTTGCAAGCGGTTCCATCTTCCACTTAGCTACATGTTTGACTAGCTATGTGGACTACTTAATCAAGGAAATTAATTCACATTTCCTCCTTGTCGAGATGCAAGCGTGATAGATTGCTTGTAAATTGCGTTAAAAGTAGGATTGCGGATGCCTGTGTTTACTCGAGGACTTCGTGTTATGTTCCATGCTCAGACTCAGCCATGTTTCCATAGTTTCCTCCCGTCTTCTCCCATTTAGCTATGATGTCAGAACATTACTGTGCTGTTCGGTCTCCTCCCCCCGGTTACTTCCACCTGACTGTTGTTAGGGATGAGTCACACAGTGAGTCACACTGATCTGTACTCAGCCGATCATTGGTGTCTTTGTCACCATCTCGATTTGGCTGAAAATGTCGCATACAATTTTACGTCCATCAATTTTCTTTCAGTTGCTGGAATTGCCATAACCAGCTGTAATGGGCAGACTACTGTACAAATAAAACAGACTATTTTTTTTCTCAGCTGTACATACAATGAACACAGATGTCATTTAAGTACAGACACTTTAAACTTTAGATTAACTCAATTTCATTCAAATCTGACTGTCAATCACAACTGAACATCATTATCTTTAGATAACTTTTGATATACAAATATAGATATATATATAGATATGTAATTTAACAAATGAAATGTTTTGATGCATCTATGACATTGACTTGAGTAACCAGCAGTAAGTAGAAATATTTTAGTGTGCCTGGCAAGTATTTACACCACTTCCCTTTTTTGACACTTTATTACACTTTCATTCCAAAATGAAGAAAAATACGAATTCATTTATCAATACTTTCCTCAAAATTCTACAGACAACGCCTCACAATGACAATGTGAAAATGTTTTGAGGGGAAAATTTATTGAATTTGTAAATAGAAAAAAACACAATAACCAGAACTATTTGTGAGACTGATATCACAATAACAATTATTTAGTCCATTTCAAAAACTTCTAAAATTTTTTTTGTCACACCTCAATTAAAAAATGATTCTTATGGATAGTAGGAGGAGATTGTTATGAGAACATAGCCCAACCGAAAACAAAGTAGTACTTCTGTATTGAGCTTATCTTTCAAGTTCATCTCATTCTAGCCTCACCAGAATCCTCACAAAGTGAAATTTACTTTGTTTGAAAGCAGTTGGTCACTGATCAACATGTTATACTGATGTTTGCGGAAAACTTCAAGTCTTCATGTGTGGCAAAACATGTGATTGTTCGTATATTTTAGAAGTGCTTCTAATGAATGAAAGTATAATCTTAATTTTAAAAAAGACCATACATGAAACTGGTTTCGCATATTGAAATGAAAATGGTCTCACAAGCTGGAATCTTTCTTTTTCTTTTGGGATCTCTATCATATGGATTTGAAGGGAATTGAATGATTAGTGATTTATTCGTTCAGACATAACTGGCTGATAGGTCAGCTTCCTTATGAAGTTCAGCGCCTGCAGTAACAGGTACCAATTGAGCAATATAGCAGCTGTATCTGTCAGGTCACATTGTCCAATATATGCAACATTTTTTTTAAACTTATTAGCTATTTCATTGCCCTGGATGATAATTCTCATCTCTTAAAATAATAAGAAAAATAATGAATAGTATAAATTCTTGTCAAATATGTTTTTTTTTTTAATTTAGTGTAGCTGAGACCCTTGCCACACTTGTAATTCTAAGTAAGGAATTGAAATAAATCTTTCATATGATAGCACCCATGTTTACAAAGACATAGGACATAATTTTCTATCGGCCATGAAAGATGAGTGAAAATGCTAAATACACTGCCACTCTTGAGGTTAGGCTTTTCCAATAATGCTTGGCAGGTAGAGGTCTCGTAGCTCGTTTACTCTCCCTATGAACTACTGATGATGTCATCCCAATTTGCATTATGTTACATGAGAGGTTCATGCACAGCCAAAAGTCTTGTGTACAGTAGTAAATATTTTTAGTCATAGAAGTGAGTTTAGAAAAAAAAACTTGCACAAGGTTAGATTTTAAAAATAAAAAATCAAACCCACACAAATTTGGTTCATCCTCACGTGAAAATACTCAAACCCACATTTTGAGCTACAGTCACAAGAAAATTTTCATACCCATACAATGTAGATTCCGTCCTAAAAATCAGATTTGTGTAGAAACTTGATTGGAATGAAATATGCCTGCAGTATAAATGCAGCCAACATGTGACATAGCTCTTGGCTGCTCCTAAACCATACAGTGACATTGCCTTGACTATGTGACATTGAGTAATGTAGACTAAGTGCATCTTCTTGCCTAGTTGGCAGACCCCAAACCAACAGTTCAACATGCCATTAGAGGGCCTCCTCCTTTGAATGCATTTCTCTTATCTCCAACAAAGTGAACAAGGTAAGTAGATCTGACAGAATCAATCTTTTGCAGTTTCACTTCCCATGGCTGACAGCGGCTATTCCATGTTTGCAGGTGTTCCAACCACAACCACGATGGGCCGACCTTGTTTATTTTTGATACTGCTTGCATTCCTTTGTAACAGTTCTGGCCAAGAATTGTTACATGCTCTTAATAGGTCTAAAAGGTAGGAGGAAAAAATCTTTTCTTTTTTTCCCTTTTCTGAGCAAGGGTTAGGTTTTTTATTATTTCAGTAATCCCTCGTTTATCTCGGGGGTTACGTTCCCAAAATAACACGCGCAAAGTGAAATCCGTGAAGTAGCCAGCTTTATTTATTTTTTTTATTATTTTACAATGCAATACTAAATTATAGAATAAAACCAAAAATCGAAACCTGTTTGAAAGCCCCGAATTTGTTTAAAACAATCATTTTAATATAGTAATCCAAAGTTGTAAACATTGTCACTCACGTATTTCACAGTCCCAGCTGTGCCTTTTCTTCCTGAACCCGAACATTGTTATGAGTAATTTTTTGAGCTCTTTCTTTTTCTGAGCAAGAAGATTTTTATAAACTGATATGCCCGGATATTGAATTAAAGTGAAGCCTCTTATAGCATAACAATACACTTGAAAGTTCAATTTATTACAAAAGAAAAGTCAGATTTCCAAAGCTGCGCATTTCTCCGTTGCTCTCTATGATCGGCTCCCAGAGACCAAGCTGTCAATCAATGTGCTTACGAGCACGTTTGCAACCTGTGTGCTGAGCTGAGCGCACTCGGACACAGGAGAGAGACACAGAGACACAGGAGAGATCAAATCAAGCTTTTGGATCCTCTTGGCTTTTGTAATAAATTGACATACAGTACAGCATCAATATTTTATTTCGAGACAACAGTAAAGCCTCTGAGCCAATCAGGATTCAGAGCACAATGCGCTGTTAAAAAATTTCCACACTGTAAAAAAACCCGTGAAGCAGTGAATCCGTGAAAGATGAACCACGATACAGCGGGGATTACTGTATTATTTTTTGTGTCTATCTTAAAAAAAAAATGAATGGATTTATGTATGCTTGGTATCAACATAGACCTTATTTCCTCTTAATGAGCATTTTTGAGTAGTCTTTTTTTTTTTTTTTTATGGCACCATTTCCTAATATCCCAATTGCATCTGTCTGCCAAAACTAAAGCCCCAAACAATACCCATCCATTTGTGATTGTGTTCTGAGTCACAGGTGAGCATGATCACATATGAAGGAAAATGCCCACACCCGCCCACAATAGTCCAATTACTTTATTTTTCGTAAAACGGGTAGATGTGTTCTCAGAAACTGAAACTCCAAAACCATTCTTCCAGTTTGAATGTAAATACTCTCAAGTGAAAGCAGTCTCCACTCAATTTTTATTACATAACTGTAATTTGAGAAAAAATACAAGAAGATATGAATAAAATATATACATCTAAACCTAAATATCCTAACCTAAATATATCATTAATAATATATTTGTGTGTCCTTAAGGATTCAGGAAAGTGCTGGATCAGATGCCGGGAATTGTCTGCCCAGGGCAAATGAGCCACAGATCTCCACCAACTCTCAAAACTTCTTTATGGATCTTCGTATGCCTGGTGTCATCCCAGCGAAGGTAGGGTTGCTGTATTGAAAATCCCAACTGTTCAGTTCACTTTAAATCTCTCTCTCTCTCTCTCTCTCTCTCTCTCTCTCTCTCTCTCTCTCTCTCTCTCTCTCTCTCTCTCTCTCTCTCTCATACGAATAGTTTTGCAGCTAATTGTGTAAAGGCCCTGAAACATGATTTAAAAAAAAAATGTCATGTAAATTTGACACATCACAGAAGAGCATTGTGAAATAGCTTTGACAAAGACATGAAGCTTTGAGGTGTGTGTGTGTGGGGGGGGGGGGGTCATCTACGCTTGCATGTGGATGCAAATGCTTAAAATGATGTCGCAACAATGAAATGATTAGAAGTTTCAATGCTTTTTGACACAGGTGAATAATAATTTTTATAGAAGTCATCATCACTGACACGACAAATAGTAGGGAAGTGCCAAAAAAAATCGATTTTCATCAGAATGTCATTTACTACGATTTAAATCGATATAAAAGGTCATTAAATCAATATTTAAATAAAACGGAAATTGATGCACTTCCTGTGTGTATCCAATTGGCTTCGGGCAGTAGGCGGAGAACATCTTAACTGGTTGCTAGCCAATTGCAGGGCATACGGAGACTAACAACCATTCACACACTCAATCACAAAAAGAGACAATTTAGTATGTCCAATACACTTGACATGCATTTTTTTGGAGTGTGGGAGGAAGCCCGAATGCCCGGAGTGAGCCCACGCGGGCTCGGGGAGAACATGCAAACTCCACACAGCAAGACCAGAGCAAGGTGTATTTGAACTTGGGTCCCTTTAACTGTGAGGTAGACGTGCTATTCACTGCTCCACCAAACCGCCTCATTCCAAACATATACTGACAAATATCAGAAATTACTTAAGACAGACTATTTGTTTTTTTAATTATGTGCCTATGACAGGATTGTGTTCTTTCTCATTTAAAGTAACTTCTGTTTTTGGACATCTGGAGCGCTGCTCAACGTCGGGCAACAACCGCAGTTTTTTTTCTTCTTCTTCTTTCCAACAACCGAGCAAAAAAAATGTGTCGCAGGTTATGACGTAAATGTATATTGACGCAAATGTTGAAATTTGTTCAATGTTATTTTTCACAGCATTGGAAATCGTTAAGAATGTAGTGTATGTGTCATGATTATAAACCATAATAAAACAAAAACTATATTCCCCCCGCATTTTCCTATTCTCAGATGTTTTTAAAAAAGCTCTGCGGGTTGCCGACTCTTCCTGTAGACCCCAGGTGTCGAAGACCAGTCTTCGAGGGCTGGTGTCCTGCATGTTTTTGAAACTACTCTCTCAAACACACCTGATTTAAATGATTCGGATCATTTTCAAGCTCCTGCTGAGTTTGCTAATAAGCTTATCATTTGAATCAGGTGTGTTGGGTGAGAAAACCTGCAGGATACCACCGGCATTGAGGACTGGAGTTTGACACCTATGCGTGTAGACTATTACTGTAACAGCTGTAGTTATACATATATATTTTTTTTGTTTGTTTTAGTCGGACACATACCTATGCATGACATTTCCTGTGCCAACTAGTCATGCTGCATATGTTGGTGAGTATCATTTTGATCAAATGGCTATTCATAATCACTGTCTTTGCAAAAGTGGTGAATCTTCCTCTGGAAGACTACCGTTATCCATTTTTGCAGTCCTTATTATTGTGCTTTCAGCACAACATTTTTATCAATTCCTACATGACATTGTAAATTACAACAACATTGCAACAAATGATCAAATACTGTATGTGGCATGATTGTGAAAAACATTGGCCAATGACTTTAAGAAACAATTTTACTGCCTGGGTAATTTCAGGTTTGCCCCAATAGCATGTCAGCAATTTTTGTCACATCACAGAAGTGATTCCAACCTAAAAGTTGTTTTTTTTTCATGCACACAAGTCATATTCATGCATAAAAGGTGGGGTTATTGACATCAGCTCAATATTGCAGCCAGCGTTAGCGCCAAAGATTTAGACTTCTAGAAAACCGATTAAAAATGTAATTAAAGCCTGCCTGAGTTTCTGAATTTGATTAGGAATCATTAAAATGCACCTAAAAATGTAAAAGTTGTGCACTGACCCCCCATTTAACTTGAGATTGAATGTGATTGGTTGATTCTGAACACATCCACATCCCGGTTATGAAAGTGTCCACAATGTGTCCAACCACATTAAGTTGCTTATTATTATGCCATTGCTTTAAAACATGTTTTTTTTAAATCAGATGAGTTGTCTCTTTATATGCCAGAATAATGGTTTTAAAATATTTTATTTTATACCAACACAAAACTTAACAGTAAAGCAAAGACACTATTGTTCGTCAGATTATTTATCGTTATAAATGTAATTTACACATTATGTATAAAATGTACTGTACACTTAAACTAGATAAATATATGGTTGTATGTTTTATTTTTTCACTTCTTTAAATTCTGTTTATCATTTCAGCTATCATTTCAGTTCAATGAACCGTGTTGCCGTAATTTGTTTGCATGATTTCCTGTTTGACAAGACTGCTGTCAAAATATTAGTCTAAAAAATCAGTCTATCATGCTCTTTATGAGTAAGATTTACACAGTTGAAGAGATTAAAGAGAAAGGCTTTTAATATAAAAATCAAAATAAAGCATTATTATATTTAAGATGTATGAAATATTTAATCTATGTTTTCTAACCAAATGCTTTCTCATCTCAGTGGACTTCATACCTCAGGCTAGTATGAACACAGTCCATCACATGCTGCTGTTTGGCTGCAAGTCCCCTGTCTCCACCACCAACTACTGGTAATACCTAACTTGATGTTTGTTTTTTGTGTTCACTGTAAATGTATAACCAGTGTTGGGAGTAATGCAATATAAAAGTAATGTAATTACTGGAATGCATTACTTTTTTGTTGTAACATGATAGTGTAAGGGATAACACACACAAAAAAGTAATATTTTACTCAGTACAAATGACAGTAACGCCTGTTACAATGCAATAAAATATATACTGTTGCCCAAAAACCTCTCCCAAACTCTTAAAATATTGTTTGAAGCAGTTGAAAAAAAGAATTCCTTTTATTTAGTTGCCTTGAGATGGCGCTGGTGTATTGTATTTTGATATTTATTTGCAGTATTTTTGCTAGTTTGTTTAGAGTAATGTAAAATTAATGCAATAGTAGTGTAATGCCTTACATTTCCAATCCAGTAATATTATAATGTAAATAATTACTTTCACAGTAATAAGAAATGCATCACAGTTTTGAAGTAACTTGTCCAACACTATGTATTATTATTGGGGAACTAACCTTATGTACTAGCTAGCTAAACATTCAGTCACATTTACGAATGTTCATAGCAAAAACATGGCTGGGATTAGAGGGTGACGGGGACTTGACCAATTGATTTTTCTCTTGCCAGGAAGTGTTGATTTGGTTCAGCTGCATCAAGTGCTTTTGTGACCATCTGTGTGTTGTTTTTGTCCAGGTTAATTTAATTTTCAGGTTTTTTAATTTTTTTTTAATAATAATTAATTAGTGCAGAAAGCCCCCCACCACATTAAGTAATGTTCACTCCTTTCACATTTATTTTAGCTTTTGCTGTGTTCAAGAAATTTCAGGGATCGTTGTGTTTCTTTTTATTATTTTTTATTTTATTGGCTTTCACATAAGCATACCAACATTTCCGGGTCTGAAACTGCATCACTTTGTTATTGTATGAGTCTGTTTCTGGTGCTGTGCAGTGCAGTGCCTTTAAATGACTGTCATTTTTCACTCAAGGGACTGTGGCAGTGCACGGGGTACTTGTGCAGATGGAACATCCATTTTGTATGCATGGGCTCGAAATGCACCCCCAACTAATCTACCAAAAGGTATGTTTCAGTACATCCAAGTCAATGCAGAAATGTATGCTGATTTCTAACCTCATCGTTCCATGCATCTTTGTGACTGTATTATTTTGCCGTTGGTCGTCCATGTTTCGATGCCATAAGTGAGAAGAGGAACAATTCACTCATACTTTTTGGTTTAAATTATTTAAGAATATGGCTAAGATAAGCCTCATTAATCAACTAAATTAATGAACTCTGTCCATATTCTAATTAGGTTTCTCAGGATTTCTTCCAAGCTGGCTGCAAAGTTTAGGAGAAAGAGTGTTGCTGCCTTGCCTTATGCTGTTTTCCAATTCAATTTTAATTTCAATATCGTGTCTTGAGTACAGTCGGCCCCCGGTTTACTAACACCCTCTTTTACGAACATTTCGACTTATGAGCGTGGTCCGCGGAGTTTTTTGTCCCCCACTTACGCACAGACTGTTCGCCTTACGAGCAATCTGACATGCCGGCCATTGTATTTGTTCATATATTTTTGCCTTGCCACGTCATCAAAATCAGTAGTTAAAACTTGTCACGGCAACGAAGAACGATATTGCTCTTACAATGTCACAGTCACTGTCTCAGTCACGGTGTCAGTTACGGTCTCACTCATAGAGATGCTATTGGCCGGCGTCACGTCAATCACAGAAATGCCGATATGCTATTGGCCGAACGCCTTTATCTAGCTTGATGGCACAGCTGGTCGGGACGGAAGGAAGGAGAGAAAATGAGTCAAAAACGGAAGGAAGGAATGTTGTTAAGAATTTGCAAACTTTATCTGTTAGACACGGCTTCTAAAATTGCTAGTGGCGGTAAAGGAAGAAGTAAGAGGATGATGACAATAGAAACCAAGCAGGAGATAATAAAAAAAAAAAATACGAAGGAGGCGCACGCATGGCTCGTGAGTATGGCCGTAACCGCTCGGCAGTCTTCTAAGGGCAAGACTTTCCTTGCCGGGGGACGGACCTCGATCGACAACAAAATTGAGAGGCTTTTTCTATTATGGATTAAAGGGAAGGAAATCGCCGGTGATATGTTCTAGTTTTGGGAAAAGGTCCCGTTTAAGAAAATAAATCAATAAATTCTGCGGGTTGGTCTCTGCTCCCCTCCGCCTCCACCCAGCTCAAGTCACGTCGCCCCAAAGGTAAATGTCATTTTTCCTTTGTATATTTTATTATTTAATTTAACTGTACAGTAGATTATGTTACTCATTTTTAATATGTGTATAAAGTCGTGATGTTTTTACCTAAGGTTTTTGCACGCGTTGCACGCATTCACGAATTAACATAGGTTTGGATTGCCCGTCATACGAGCAGTTCGAGTTACGAGCGTAGCCGCTGAACGGATTCAGTTCGTAACACGGGGGCCCACTGTACTCAGTATGGAAGTGATGGAAAAATGTACACGTTCTCTCATTTTAAACACAAACTGTATTTTAAACACATACTATATAAAAAGCATGTATTTGTTCAAAGTGTGTTAACAAGGCAAATTTAAGGAATGTTGATGGTATAAACAATAGCTGCGTATTGGTAGAAGCAGTTTTAACTACTTCTGTAGAAAGAGTGAAAAATTTCCTACTGGTTGGGCAAGTTGTGGAAACCTGTTTTAAGAAAGAAGAATGGAATTTTACTTGTTTTGGTGAAACTACACACCCTGCATGAGACCTCAACAAAAAACAGAGTTGGAGTGGTTCTCGACAGAGCGAGTTAGAGTTCACTGATCCGACTGCTCTCCTCTCCGCAGAAAGCCAAACCCCATTGTTCTGTTCTCCTTTTGATAACTCCAACAGTAAGCTTGATCCACTCCTTGGTTTTCAAGTGCACCTAAAATCAACACGGTGCTGACTGAGTCAAAAGCCTGTTATCTTGGCCTGTCTAAGGCACGCCAGTGCACTAATCAAGCTGTCTGATCTTTATCCTGATGTGGCACACCTGTGAGGTGGAATAGATTATCTCAGCAAAGGAGGGTAGTGCTCATTGTCACAGATTTAGACATATTTGTGAACAATTTGAGAAAAACAAAACACTTCTGCATATAGAAAAGGTTCTAAATCTCATTTCATAAAAATGGATGTGAAAACAAAAGTGTTGTGTATATATATATTTTTGTTTAGTGTATATTAACGACCTATACTTGGCATCTAAAAACTACCAAACTACATACAATCATGTACTCAGGTGAAAACCTTGAGAAACTTTCCATCAAGTTTATAAATGAAATATGCAAGCTACAAAGCGGGTTTGCAAGAAATACATTTTTAAATGGATGAAAATTGATAAATACTCCCCAAAAAAGATGTTCTTTGGTAAATATACAAACCCATAATTGACGATATAGAAATTGAAAGAATGAATGTACACACACACACGCACACATTTTTGGTGCAACTCTAGATGGTTAAAAAAGGTGTTCTCTAGTAAATTAAGGTCAGGTTGCTTTACACAAATAATGTGTATTATGTGAATTTTCTTACGGTTTCTTTTCATTTTATGGTACCGTTTCTGAAGATGTAACTTCAGTGAGATGGGTGCATGAATCACAATGGAGCCCAAGCCCTGGGACGAGCTCGCTTACTAACTCCAAGCGATTACTCGCACACACACGATAACACAGCTGACGAAGGCTCATCATCCATCCCCGGAGCTCTTCTCCACTCTTCTTTTTGAAAGGGAGACGTCATTGAAGAGAACTCGTATATGAAAGAATGAAAACATATATGAAAAGTATTAAGTCATCCGGTTCAGTGAGAGTGTTTTACATAGAAAATTTGAATGAAATATCACTCAATTCAAGTAAATTGGCAGTTGATGTTACCTTTTATGAATGTCAACAAGAATGTCACGATCCAGCTAGAGATACAATTGTGTGATCATAATCAAACGTCCTTTCTAACCATCACGCCTCCACACTTGCCGAACAAGAGCTACTTTAGAACGTTGCCATGGACATAGACAACAATATTTTCAAATGTGCATGGTTTCAAATGTTAACAATAGCAACAGCATGAAAATGCGATGATTTTTTTTTTTTTTGCAAAGAATGATCACATGAAAAGTAATGGCAAGAAATGTGCGCTGTTGTAAAGTGCGTCAAACATTTATGCAAAATACACGAAAAAAGACACAATCACATATCTACAATTAGAAAAGACACCCCTCCTACACACAGAGAGCACAAGACCCCCACAAAAAATGGAAAAATGGTATTGTCTGTCTTTGTCCCTGTGATGTGATGATAACATGGTTAAGACAAATCCATTAACTGGTCTCTACCACCCCCTACTGTTGTTAATGTATAAACAAGATATAAAATCAGCATGGGTGATGTGAATACTGATTTTGGGTAGGATTTTTTTAGGTTTTTGAAGTAAAGTTTGAGTATCAACTTTAGGCTTGGTTTTGCAGTTTATTTTGTGAAATTATGCTCATATTAAATTAAATTAAATAAAATCCACCAATTTTCTTTTTGTTCCTGAACTGGATGATCATGTAACTCAAGTTCTCCTTATGCTTTTCACTATTTTAATTTTCCTTCTGTTCCTCAATAGATGTTGGTTTTGAAGTTGGACGGAACTCCAGAGTTTCTTACTTTGTGCTACAGATGCATTATGGAGATATCAGTGCTTTCCAAGGTAAGTACTCACATTTTAACATGTTGGCAAAACCTCCTGAATGGTTTTCAACTTTATTGTAGCTCATTACATGATAATTTCCTTACTACTCTTTTATTAATAGACATTTTTGGGATTAAAAATCTGTTTTTATTTGCTTTTTGTTTAAAAATTTTCAGTAATTATTTTATATATTCTTTGTCCTCCTACAGATCATCACAAAGATTGCTCAGGTCTCACTCTAAGAATAACAACCACCCCGTGCGTATTATTTTTCTGTTTTTGTACTTGTTTAGAACCATCTATATTTTATAATCGATGTTGATTGCAATAATTAGAATTTTGAAAGTACAGTACAGTGTACGTTATTTGTTTTGTTTTGTTTTTAAAAAGGACGGTAGGCACTTTTCAAGGCATGAAAGCCTACAATAAAAAATGATTGTAACTAAATGAAAAACAACAACAAAAAAAGTAAATTGGACTATCTACTTACTTAGTTTGTGTTGGAGGGTAATTATTGGTGTGCAACAGGTCGCCTAATGAGCTGTGAAGTTAGCATAATTCCTTTCTTCACCTTTTACACTTGGATGCTGTAGAGAAGGGCTTGACTGAAAACCAACACCATCAGTTAGGCGCTTTCAGTCAAGAGGCTACCCTCTCAACCACCGGGGTAAACCCCAACGTACAGCCGCCTAACCGGGGGAAAATAGGCGTGCCCACACCTGCTCTGCGCCTTTCAGCATGGGCACCACCAGAGCAGTAAATATATCAACCCCTCTTGAGTAGAACGGTACCAGAGCTCAAGCTGTGCATGGAGGCAAGGGCGACTATGTCTTGTCGGAACTGCTCGGCCTTGCAACACTAACTCATGCTCCTTCCTCGCCATAGAGACATTCCATATTACATGAGCTAGTTTCAGTTCGCTGAGGTCAAGGCAACGAAAGTGAATATTTTTTTTGGCGAACATTTAAATATTTTATCAGTCTTTTTTTTTTTTTTTTTTTGGATCACCTGACCATTCCATTTGTTTTCTGTCTTTTCCAGGCAGCCGTTTATTGCTGGTATATATCTGCTCATGTCCATAGACACTGTTATACAGCCAGGAAATAAAGGTAGGCTGTTTTCACTCTTAATGTGTGAGAACCTTTAACTTTGAAGCCATGAACTATGAAAATTTACATTAAGGAAGCCATCCTCCAATAAAAGTGCCAAGACAGTACAATTATTATCCTTAAATGCTTGTGAAGTCCTCCAAAATAAATCGAAGCAGTTTTATTCCTCAACTATTTTATGTTTGGCAGGTGTTGTATATGCAAGGTGAGTGGGACTTGTAACATTGATGATGTGAGAAGGGATTTGAAAAATCAGTGCCAAATCTGCATCAAGACAAAATGAAAAATGAAATCAGTTGTTTGAAAGCTTTTTACCTTTTATCTTTTCTTGTGTGTGTGTGTGTGTGTGTGTGTGTGCTTATGATGTGTGTGTGTGTGTCTGCTTATCTTGTTAGTTACAAATGCGGACATCGCCTGTGACTACACCTCCTATCCAATTTACCCGTTTGCCTTTAGAACCCACACGCATCGTCTTGGTGAGTAATGGCAACATAATCAAAAGATACACACATACGTATTTACACAAACATTTTATCTGAGAAGCAACAGGAGGGAATGCAGTCTTTGTTAATCTCTTGAATCCTGAGTTCCCCCACCGTTTTAAATACAACAATTTACCGTTGATGCGGATATAATTTTATTTGTTGGGTATTAGTAGTGATGTGAAAATGAAGCCCCGTTAAAACTTGTGGTATTTTTTTTTAACTCCTCTAGTTTGTTCTCTTGATTTAAAGTAAAGGCTTGTGCAATGGAAGTGCATTGAATTTCTACTGCTTCTTTCAACCGAGTGTTAGAAGCAAAAAAAATCCCCTCACAGCAGTTACTATACCAATGAACTGATCATGCCTTTTCATGCGAGCTGTCTTTTAAGTTATGAAACAGTGTTCCTAATTATTTTGAGGCATATATAAAGAATACCTAATAAGGGCACAAGCTCATTGCATTTTAGTATTGTATCGTATTAATAAACAGTAGGGATAGGACGAGATACAAATCCTAGGAGTTGAGATGTCCCATGAGATTGAATCCTCAAGAACAAAACAAAACAAGAATTTGGCAACATTTGGAATCTAAAATAATACCCCGTATAAATTAAGCATTTCCAAAGTTTTTTTTTTGTTTTTTTTTAATGAGAAGACTGCAAGAAAATTAACAAAGCTAGCATTCAAATGTAAACATGCTTTTTCGTTAAAGGCTCATTTTTCATCTGCAGCTGAGCTAGTTTTACCAAATCCCTCGCAGCTTTTTGTGTGTTAGGTTTTTTTTTTCCACTGTTAACTGTCTATGTCTGATATGCCAGTATTTTAAAATTAATTTCTTATTTCTTCAACTGGAAAACCTTTTACAATCAATTTTTTATACCGTAAATTTTAATTGAGATTTTAGACAGTTCTCTCTAATTTTTCACTGTCGGACCCACAGATAATGCACTTGAAGCCTGGTATGTTCATAAGTGATTAGTAGCAACAGCAAGGATGGCAGCATCAAAGTGTAAAGTTTTATTGATTTATATCTTTAAAACCGCTTCTTAAAAACAAATTTGACTGCTTTCGAGGTCACTCAAATGCTGCTGGTTAGCGGTTAATTTATTCTAGATGCTGCGTTAAAGAGAGCAACAGGCGCTGTGCATTAAAACGTGTCAAACGGCGATTGATCGTGATTTTACATTGGGACTTGCAAATCACTCTGGGAGGGAGGAACAGTTTTCGCCATAGAGAAGAGTTGCTACGTTGTTGCGACATGCTTCCGGGAAAAAGTGCTAAATAAAAACATCTCAAGGCATTCTTCTCCGTATGTTATTCGGTATGATAAATAAAGTTTCCTTTGAAGCGTTGGCTGGCCTTCTTCACCATGTTTGGTGGCATGTTTTACTGTCATGCAGTGCATTCTGCTGTGTATTTCATTGCACATGTGGCCCAACAAGCCATAAAAACAAAATTGATCTTAGGCTTTTCCAGGGAGGAGACATTTCGTGGTGTTTTAATCTTGCGAAATGTCGTAGTAGGAAATCACATCCCAACCCTAATAAACAGCTTTTTATCAAAAAACCTAGACCAGCTAACAATTGTGAGCTCCAGGGGCAAAAGCTGAAGGAACCAAGTCAATAAATTAATTGCAAATGTTTATAAAACATCTGTAAATACTGTACAGTGTTATGTCAAAAAATAAACATTGCTTCAAGTAGTCTGAAATCAAGATTTTTCCATCCCTCCATACAGAAAGTATATACATACAGTACATACTGTACATTCATAACATACAGTACATACATGCCTACATACCTACCAATCAACCAATTCATTGGGGTGATCGGTATCCTATGAACTTGAATTAAATGACTAATAAATACTACATTTCGCCTGTGAATCAATGGAAACATATTCATACAGCCACTGAGTGCAATTTAAGTCACGCTGTCTGCCTGAATGATCCATTACACCAGTGGTGACTTATTATAAATCACTGTCAAAATAAATTTTGAAGTGCATACCCAGAATCACCTATTCCTACCTTCCATTTCGCTCACGTTCCATTTCTCCATCAGGAAAAGTGGTCAGTGGCTACAGGATCCGAAATGGAAAATGGAGCCTGATTGGGAGACAGTCTCCTCAACTACCACAGGTATGCAAAAAAGAAAGAAAACGGTATAACTATACGATAGTTAGATTCTAAAATGTCACATGGTGATTCCAAGTAGACACATTTATCATGGCTAAATGTTCCTTCATCATTTGTGCACAAAACAGTTGGGGTAATTTTAAAATCTACAATTCCACTGTAAAATAATGTTAACTCAAATACGTTAAGTCAGTAACTATGAAGCTTCACATGCGTCTGGGCCGATGAGGGCATCGGCCTAGTGACAAAGATAATTGCCAAACCTATGACTCTCGTGCTTTCTTCTCCAGGCCTTCTATCCTACAAACCATGATGTGGATGTGCAGTATAATGATATACTCGCAGCCAGATGTATGTTCACTGGTGAAGGCCGAAGCGAAGAAACATACATTGGGTATGTTGTGCTCTGAATCCCATTCCAGTAATTGCCACTTGCAATGGGGTGATAAAATATTAAACTATGATTTTGCTGTTAAAAATATCACGAAAACAATTAAGGGTTTTGGGAGATATCTTCATCCTTATAAAGGATTATTGTGCCTATGATCAAATGCCCTGATTTAAAAAATGATTAGAACAGGCTAACATAATCATTAAGTGCATTGGAAATATATTTGTAGGATAGAGTTTTGGACACAGATTTTTTTATAGAGAAATCCTGATACACAATATTGCTGTCAGATGATTTATTTACTTTTTTATATACAAGTTGCAAGTGAATAGGCAATGTGTTGATACATTAATCAATATCAAAACACATGAAGAGATGTTTGTAGCAGATTTCAGCAGAAAGATCATTTCCAACATTAGTCCATTTGTCTTCAGAGAGAATGCTGCAGTATTTTTCTCCACTAATTACTATGCTGGCACTGATTAGGATTTCCTTTTTTCATTATTTCATCACACTTCATGTAATTTTTAGGAAAAGTAATGTAGCAGGATTTATCATTGTCAAAATGTAAAATCACCTGTATTCTGATGTTTTTGTTATATCACACACTCTTAATGGGCCTAAATATACTGTGTTTTTCTTTTTTTTCTTTTCATATTTCTCACTTGGATTTCTTTGGACCAATTTTAATATCTCACTGAGACAACTCAAGGAAATATAAGGTTACTGAAGAGAAAGGGGGAAAAATATACACCTCACTCTCCCTTCACATGTCCACCATTGTTTTGGTTTTTCCAATCCGCTTTCTACTTTTCAAATTTACATTTGTAGCTGGTTGGTCATGTCATAATCCAATGTGATAAAGTAATTGACTCCCAAAGCAACTGTGACTGTTTCAGGAAAGCTGAGTTCAATTTAGCATGCTGGACCCAAACCTGATTGCTACCACCTTTGTCGAATCAAGCAATCACTTAAATAGACTGTTAGATACAGTGATCCCTCGCTACATAGACAGCAACGGAGAAATGCACAGCTTTGGAAATCTGACTTTTACCTAAATTTCTTTTGTAATAAATTTTATAAATAATACATTTAATTTTCACTTATTGCGGGGGGTTCCGGTCCCAATTAACCACGAAAAATGAGGGATCACTGTATTTCACTCTTGTTTGCTACCTAATCTAACTATGATACTCCGGACTACGACGTAGTCTTAACTCTTTATTAGCGTAGCACGTAGTCGTAATGAAAGGCGATGCACACAACCCAGAGCCAGGGTTACCCAACATGCATTGTGTGACAAAACTACAGGTAACATTGCAACTCAAAATACACCAAATAAACATAGACAAAGTGAACCAGACTATAAAATCATGCCACGATACAAAGAAATTCCAGAAGAAATGAGAGGGAAAAAAAACCCCCATTGAAATCTATCTGTCCTGAAAAGGTTCCAAAGCCATTTCCAAGTCCGTGGGGCTCCAGCACACCACCTTCAGAGCCATTATCCACAAATGGAGAAAACTGGGTAAAGTAGAAAACTTTCCCAGAAGTGGTCAACCAACAAAGATTGTTGTGATGTAACATTGACCCATCCTTGAGGTCACAAATGAACCCAGAAAAACATCCAAACACAGGTTCAAGTCAGTGTTCACGACTCCACTAGGAAGGGAAAGACAGTGGCCAAAGCTTGGTTCCCAGGCAAAAATCCACTACTGTTACAAAAGGATTCAAAGGCTCATCTCACTTTTGCCAAAAAGAAACTTGATGATCCTCAAGACTTTTGGAGGAAAAATCTGAGGACTGATGAGTCACAGTATGTGGTAAAAAAATACTTGAGACCATCATTAAAGCATGGTGGTGGCAGTGTGATGTTCTGGGGCTGCTTTTCTTTCTAAGAACCAGGATAACGTGCTATGATTTACAGAAAAATGAATTCTGCTCTTTACTAGAAGACCCAGAAGGAGAAAGTCCGACCATCAGTTTGTGCTCTGAAACCTAAGCACTCTTGGCTTAATACAATAGGACAATAATCCTAAATACCGATGCCCACCTCAAAATGGCTCAAAACAACACAAAGTCCAAGTCAGGATTTAAATTTAATTGAGGCGTTGTGGTTTGACCTTAAAATGTTACAAAACCCTACTATATGGCACAGCTGAAACAATTCTGCAAAGGACAGTGGTCCAAAATTCCTCCACAGTGGTGTGAAAAACTCATCACCAATTATCAAGTTAATTTGAATTAACGTCTAATTTCAGTTATTGCTGCCATAGGTGGCACAACTCATTATTAGTGTGACGCTTTGCGGCACCGGAAGTAACGGGCGTGTATGGACCCAACAGAGACTGAACACAAAGTAACAAATGAGGAGGAAATTTAATAACAAAAGGAGCACGTAACACGCGAACGGGAACAGAGAATAAATAAAATCAAAACCCGACAGGGGCGGAACCAACAGGACGGCGACGTCGAAAATTGTGTCAAAAACAAGTTACAAAATAAGGCGCTCGAAAAACGGGTTTGAGGGGAGAAAAAGTAACGACAAAAGAAAGCTCAGAAAATACTCACGAAGCAAAGTAACAACTGAGGGAAACAACCAGGAGACGGACAAAGAAATACGATAAGAACAAACTCGGGAAACTCGGGAAAAACTCAAAGCAAGGGACGCAGACGCAACAGAGGTTCAGAGAATAATCCGACGCCACCGCCCTACTCCAGCTGCGCTAAATAGATGATGGAATTGAGAACAGGTGCGCAACCGGTAATTCCACCCCTTACTTGCTTAGGCCTGTCCTGCAATAAGACAAAGCCCCACAAGGGGTAGACGTGGCAGGTCATGACAATTAGGTTCATGGGGGCAATTATTTTTTCACAAAGGGTTTGATAGGTTTTTATTTTTCTCCCCCTTGGTAAGTAAAATCATAATTTATGAATTGCCTTTTATATATCTTTGGGTTGTCTCAGTGTGATATTTATATTTGATATATATTTTATATTTATTTTAAAAGAAAGCTTTGCAAGTGGTTAAAGCAAAAATCAGGAAGGGAGCAAATACTTTTTCAAAACATTGTATTCACAGTGCATGCTTTTGTTCTTACTTTCTAATTTCTAATGCAGGGGTTCCTCCAGTGATGAAATGTGCAATTTCTATATAATGTACTATATGGACAGCAAACATGCCGTCCCTTATATGAGCTGCATGGAGCAAGGCTCTGCCAAATTGTTTCAGCACATTCCATCTGAAGCCAATATCCCCATTGCTGTCAGTGAAAACATGAGCTCCATGATGAATATGGGACAGTCGACAGGTACACTGTGCATTTTTACAATTATGATATGTGAATATGTAGTAAACTGTGATTGTCGAGTATCTGGAAAGTATTCACAGTGCTTCACTTTGCCACTATGTAAATTGAGCCTTCTTCCAAAATTCATTAAAACATTTTCCTCTTTATTCTACACACAATACCACATGACATTTGAATGCACTTTGGGGGGGGGGGGATTACAGGTACCAGTCAAGTTAAACGCCTCCAGATTCAAACGTTCTCAAACACAGTAAGAAATAAAAAAAATCCAGAAAATGCACAGCTGTGAACTGAATGATGCCATGAAGCAAAAACCATATCATAAAGCCGGCTGAGAAAATACCAAGATATGCAAAGCAGACATCTTGGGGAAAAAAATGCCTGCTTTGAAGAATCTAAAACATATTTTGATTTGAATAACATTTTAACAATAGTAAATAATGTCTTACATCTTGCTGCAGAGTCTGGCTAACAATCATTTAGCGGACACACATTTGTCATACAGCTTTCTCCCCAGGTGCTCGTGCCAAATGTTGTATGTATAGTATATTATTCAGTAATTGGCTCTCCCCTAGAGATAGGGAGTGGAGCTCGG
This sequence comes from Hippichthys cyanospilos, assembly GCF_059441005.1. Classification (NCBI taxonomy): domain Eukaryota; kingdom Metazoa; phylum Chordata; class Actinopteri; order Syngnathiformes; family Syngnathidae; genus Hippichthys; species Hippichthys cyanospilos. The sequence continues at coordinate 2,508,955 of NC_142383.1, forward strand.
TCATCCTGGAGGGACTCTGTGTCGAACTGCTGTTCCTCCGCGTTGAGAGGAGCCAGTTGAGATGGTTCGGGTATCTGGTTAGGATGCCTCCCGGATGCCTCCTTGGTGAGGTGTTCCGGGCATGTCCCACTGGAAGGAGGCCCCGTGGACGACTCAGGACACGCTGGAGGGACTATGTCTTTCAGCTGGCCTGGGAATGCCTAGGGATCCTCCTGGCAGAACTGGATGAAGCGGCCACGGAGAGGGAAGTCTGGCCTTCCCTGCAGAGGTTGCTGCCCCTGCGACCCAACCCCGGATAAGCGGAAAAAAATGGATGGAAGGATTTCTTTACAAAGATGTGTTGCTGCTTGTTCGTTTTGTGAGGAAAAAGGGTTAGCATTTGCATTTCTTAACTGCACAGTTGTTAGCTTGCTAATCTGCATGGGGTGTATATGCAAGTAACGTTTCAATCAATTCATTTGATTGGATGCCTCCTTGGTGAGGTGTTCCAAGCATGACCCACTGGGAGGATGTCCTGGGGACAACCCTGGGGACTAAGTCTCTCGGCTGTCCTGGGAACGAAATGGCTGGGGAGAAGGAAGTCTGTGCTTCCCTGCTCAAGCTACTGCCCCTGCGACTCGACGCTGGATAAGTGGAAGATAATGGATGAAGATGAATGTGATGAATCTGGTGCTTGATAGAAATATGAAGAATTCTCTTGACCTCAAACTGGGACAAGAGTGAGAATAATGAGGCCTCATGACACACTTGACTTCTAGAAAAGGCACTCTTGGTTTAAAGATACAGTGGAAATTGAATGGTGTTCCATTGCCCTCGCGTTTAAACCAAGACCACCATCTGGAGGAGTAAAAAAAAAATCATAAGTGCTTCATTGTGCTTCATTTTGTACTTTGTAAATATCCATGGGTAGACACAGCCAGAGCTCCAACCTGATGAAGGTTGAAGAGGCCTCAGAGAGCATTGAGGGAAAACAGCTCAAATCTAAGAGTGCCAAGTTTAATGTGGCATAATATTAAAAAAGATTCAACTTAATAGTGAGCAAAAGATGCAAATACTTTCTGCATGTACCATTAGTGATTGTTGTTGTTTTTTAATACTTTTGTGTACATTTCTTAACCTTTTAGTCATTTGGTATAGAATGGTTAAATTCAATGAAAAGAGTGATATTTCATTTTAGAAGAAGGTTGTTTTAACAAAACTTGAAAAAAACAACAATGCTGTGAATACTTTCCTACCAATAATGTCCATATATTTCATGAAAATAATAATTAAAACAAAAAATCTTAACGACCTTACGTTTCTCTCAAAGGTCACCAAGATAACACATTAACGGTAGATGCGACCAGCGAAGAGCAGTCTTTCAATCAGGGTAAGCCAATAATTAAACAAGGTTAAAATTATGTGAAAATGCTTGTTTGGTCTCACGGCATCATTTAAGGGAGTATGTGTAATTTTTGTATGCGCCTGTGGGAGGTTTAGGGGTAATACGGCAAATGCAGCATTTCACACCTCCTCTTCTGGCTGTCCAGTGTTATAACAGACATGGCAGCCTCCTGAGGAGTGCCATCCCCCCGTATTGTATAATTTAATGATAGCTAGACCTATGATTATAGTTAAAAGATACTTCTGGTCATTACAAACACATTTATTTGCAAGTATTTGAAATGTAAAATAATTTAATTTATTCATTTAAAATGTCTAAATCATACATATTGTCACTTTAAGGAAAATATAGGTAAATGAATGTAATAAAAAAGATGTACAATGTTATTATATCTTATCAATCATAACACAACATTCAACAATTATTTTGGAATTGTGCAGTTTCTGTCTCAACAGTGATGCTATCCAGTTGTATGTTGTACCCATGCCGTAAAACAATTTCTCCACCCAGCAAGCTGGGTTGAAATTCTTTTACATGTTTTTTTATATTTTATTATTTTTTTCAAAGCAACAAAGGTTAGCCCAAATTGCAACATCTAGCATTACGACATTTACTATTTCATCACAATTTAAAAGGATTTTGCAGAACCCAAATATAAGTTGCTTTGCAATGTTTATTCAGTTTAGAGTGGCATGCAATCTTTTTCTTTCATTTTTATCATTTTCCGCAATCCAATAGCTTTACTGGGCAAAATTTAAATGAGAATGATATGTTCAGTTAGAGTAATCTTTCCACACTGGACAGTGTTGCCCATGCTTGTTTAGCCCCCATTTTAGAAAAGCTGTTTCTTATGACGTTAATTATTGCCTGTGTTTTAGGAGGAAAAAGTCCGGTTTTGAGACCATGATTATTATCACGTTTGCTATATTTTTATTTTAAAATGTTTCGTATAAATTATTCCTTAATATACATTAATCTTCAACCAAAGTAAATAGGTTGTGTAAAATCTCTTTGTGGCTTGATGTAGCAATAGTCCGTGAAGGTGTGTGAATTTAGTTTTCAGCTCAACAAATTTCAATAGTTGAATTTGTGAATTGACAGTTCTTTTAAAAAATCTTTTGTGATGTTAATGAATTGAATTAATAAACCAGTTGACTAACACCTCAATGTCTTTGCCCAGCTAAAAATAAGCCTCTATGTCAAAGCTTCCACTTTTCTTTCCCTTTTATATTCCTTTTCCTCTCTTTTGTGCAGGTGACCTCTATTCTTTAATGTCCAAGCTGCTAGGCCAAAACAAGGATGTAGTACACATTCAAAAGTACAGCCCCAGTAAGATACAAAGGGTCCAACCAGAGCTGGTGGCTCAGATACATAGCTTAATACAAAACAAAAATTTGGGCTCTCCAAGTACTTCACTGGCCCTCCAAACTAGCAGGCACCCTGTTTTGATGAGGGACAGAGTTCACAAATTCCATCAGCTTGAGGCCATGCCCAAGATGACAAAAAGCAAGCTCCTGTCTCAAAGACAAGGTGGGTGCATGTGTGTAGGTAGTCGCATTCATTATGTGTAGCTTTTGCTTGTTTTGGTTTTCAAAACAAACCCCAAACTCTTTAATTCTTTCAAGTTGACCATTATTGTAAACTCTTCTTTCCATAACAACTGTTGTGCTATATATCAGAATTTTTGTCATGTCACTCTTGTGATGTTCATCACCAAATCTCCTGTTTGGACATTCCTCACCACTGCTATGTCTTTCCTCTCTTTTCTTTACTCTGCCTGGAGTGGCTTTGGCTTTTAAACATATTTAATTAATTTGTATGATTGAAGTAACAAATGTATATTTAGACTTTTTTTAAGGCCAAGCTATAGAGAGTACTGTGTAATGGTATTTTTTCAGAGATTAAATTATTAATACATTTTTAGTATAATGGCGGAGTTTATTTTATTTTTATTTTTTTGTGGGCGGGCATTGACGACAGAATTGAACAACAATTGAAGGACTGACGGACGGCGCGTACGATTTTTAGTGTGAAAAAAAAATGAGGGAAAAAAAGTAAAGTGCCCACCTATGCTCTTGACCAGGGGTGCCCATGAATGTTTTCTGCTGTTAGGTTGGATCTTAAAACATGCTTTTTGTGCAGTAGGTATGCTATTATTATTTTTTATCATGAGTGGCGGCACAGTGGTCGACCTGTTAATTAGGACCTCCGACTCACAGTCCCGAGGTCGTTTATTCTATTACGTACTCCAGCCTTCCTAGGTGTGAGTCATCGCCAAGTACCCCCCTTCCTCCCGGGATCGAATGCTTGGACTCCTAATAACATTAAAAATGTCTTTGGCATCGAATGCATTACTTGGAAGGGACATGAGAACAAACAACTATTCACGTTTACATCAATGGGCAAATTCTTAAACTTTCCTAAGAAGTATGTTTTATGTTTTCGGGTTATACTAACTTGAGAAAAACAAGCATAGGGACAACATTTTCTATTTATTGTTTCAAAGTTCGTTTTTTTGGACATAGAATACTACTAGTTATGTTTTTTTTCTTTTATGAATGTTTGGGTTTTGATGTGTGTTATGTCCGTGCCATCCAACTGATACCAATATTTTTCTTGTCATTCAATGACAACTGTTTGTTTAGTTATACATCTAGAGCAAGACCCAATATGGCCACAGAATCCTCTACAACTGGGTCAGGTGTCAGGACTTGCCATTGACTCAGATTCCAATCTGGTCATTTTCCACAGAGGTGACCACCAATGGGGACCAGAGTAAGATTCTTCAAATTGATTAAATATTGTTGCATACATATTTTTTATAGAACATTTATCATGATTTGTCAAAGATTCACTGAAATGAAAGCTCTTTGCCTAACCCCAAAAGTGAGAATGAGAATACCAAGCCTGAAAACTGAACACTGGAGAACAAATAATTCATTCAAAACCTACAAATAAATAAATTCCTCTGTTGGATTATTTTCTGCACTTTGCCAAATTTGTTCATACTGTAGTCTCTAACGACAAAACCGGTAAATGCATGTTCACTTGAGGCATCCGGGTTCATTTAAGGTCACAAACGCTCATTAAATTAACAGTGGCTAAACTTTCACCTACAGTTGTAATGGTCTTTCTTTTCGCAACAAGAATACTACAGTCTCCCAAACATTTGCAACCTTGAAAGAACCCTGACAAGAAAGCAACATCTGCTACTTTTCCTGACACTTGCACTTGACTTTGCTTAGTTCAGCAAACCATCGATAGTCGACGGTGGCGCTATGACACACCACTACCCACAGCTAACCCCCAAGCCTCCCTTTTTTTCTTTTAAATCTAATCTTAGATTTCCTAATGATGAATCGTGATAATTAGTCCTAAATCTGTCTGCTTGTTGTCCTGATTATCATTTTAATTTAGTCATTGATTAGGTCTGAACTTTATCTTGGGCAGTATTCCCTCTAAGTTGCGCACCTGCGCAATTGCGCACTGCTCGCATGTTCGCAGCGCACAAGAAAATCTATGCCACGCATAAAACAAAATGCAATATAAACATATTAAATAATATTTCATATTAGACCTTATCTTATCTGATTAATTAGACCAACAATATTTTTTTCTCTACCATTTTGCATTGTGACGAGTGTGAAAGTGTCCAGCCAATGATACAGTAAGTTTCACTTCCACTAGTCATCCAATCAAACAAATTGACTGAAACGTTCCCTTGCATATACACCCCATGCAGATTAGCTAGCTAACAACTGTGCAGTTAAGAGACGCAAATGCTAACCCTTTTTCCTCGCGAAACGAACGAGCAGCGACACGTCTTTGTAAAGACATCCATCCATCCATCCATTTTCTTCCGCTTATCCGGGGTCGGGTCGCAGGGGCAGCAACCTCAGCAGGGAAGGCCAGACTTCCCTCTCCGCGGTCACTTAATCCAGCTCTGCCGGGAGGATCCCTAGGCGTTCCCAGGCCAGCCGAGAGACATAGTCCCTCCAGCGTGTCCTGGGTCATCCCCGGATTCTCCTTCCAGTGGGACATGCCCGGAACACCTCACCAGGTAGGCGTCCGGGAGGCATCATAACCAGATGACCGAACCACCTCAACTGGCTCCTCTCAACGCGGAGGACCAGCGGCTCGACACTGAGTCCCTCCTGGATGACCGAGCTCCTCAACCCTATCTCTAAGGGAGAGCCCGGACAACCTGCGGAGGAAACGTATTTCAGCCGTTTATATCCGGGATCTCATTCTTTCGGTCATGACCGAGCTCCTCAACCCTATCTATAAGGGAGAGCCCGGACAACCTGCGGAGGAAACGTATTTCAACCGTTTATATCCGGGATCTCATTCTTTCGGTCATGACCCACAGTTCGTGACCATAGGTGAGGGCAGGAATGTAGATCAATTGATAAATAGAAAGCTTTGCCCTTTGGCGCAGCTCTCTCTTCACCACGATGAACCGGTACAGAGTCCGCATTACCGCAGACACTGCACTGATCCACCTGTCGATCTCACGTTCCATGCTACCCTCACTTGTGAACAAGATCCCAAGATATTTGAACTCCTTTACTTGGGGCAGGACCTCTTCCCTGACGCGGAGAAGGCACTCCACCCTTTTCCGACTGAGGACCATGGTCTCAGATTTGGAGGTGCTGATCTTCATCCCAGCTGCTTCACACTCTGCTGCAAACGGCTTCAGTGAGAGTTGGAGGTCACGGTCTGAATAAGCCAACAGCACCACATCATCTGCAAATAGCAGAGATGAAATGCTGAGGCTCCCAAACCGGACTCCCTCAATGCTTCGCCTGCGCCTAGAAATTCTTTCCATAAGGGTAATGAACAGAATTGGTGATAAAGGGCAGCCTTGGCGGAGTCCAACTCCCACTGGAAACTGATTCGACTGCGGACCAAACTGACATCGATGGCACAGGGACCAAACAGGGCGTTTGATACCCCGTACTCTTGAAGCATCCCCCACAGAAATCCCGAGGGACACGGTCGAACGCCTTCTCCAAGTCCACAAAACACATGTAGACTGGATGGGTGAACTCCCATGCTCCCTTGAGGACCTGCCGAGGGTTGTCCACTGTTCCATGGCCATGACGAAAACCACATTGCTCTTCCTGAATCCGAGGTTCAACTTCCAGATGGACAATCCTGTCCAGCACCTCTGAATAGACTTTACTGGGGAGGCTGAGGAGTGTGATACCTCTGTAGTTGGAACACACCCTCCAACCCCTCTTCTTGAAAAGGGGGACCACCACCCCAGTCTGCCAATCCAGGGGTGCTGTTCCCGATGTCCATGTGATGTTGCAGAGGCGTGTCAGCCAGGACAGCCTTACAACATCCACTTTAGAAACTCTGGGCAGATCTCATTCACCCCCAGTGCCTTGCCACCAAGGAGTTTTTTGACCACCTCGGAGCCTCCAGACTCTGCTTCCTCAGGGTAAGACGTGTTGGTGGAATTGAGGAGGTCCACAACATCCCGAGTCAAGGTCAGCAGCGCCCTATCCCCACTCTACACAGTGTTGATGGTGCACTGCTTTCCCCTCCTGAGACGACGGATGGTGGACCAGAATTTCCTCGAAGCCGTCCGGAAGTCGTTTTCCATAGCCTCACCTAACTCCTCCTACACCCGGGTTTTTGCCCCGGTGACCGCCAAAGCCGCACACCGCTTGGCCAGTCTGTACCTGTCAGCTGTCTCTGGAGTCACACAAGCCAAAAATGGCTGACGGCATACCCTACCTCTGGTGTCCTCCAGCGGGTTCGGGGATTGCCGCCACGACAGGCACTGACCGGGGTTAGGTCACAGGCGTGTCTAAAACTGGTCCTTGAGGGCAGCTACCCTGCATGTTTTTGAGGTTTCTGTCCTGTAGGTTAAAAAACTTGAAACCTTTTGAATACCGTATTTTCCGCATTGTAAGGTGCACCTAAAAGCCTTATTTTTTTACAAACGCTGATAATAAAGTAAGCTTTACCTGTTTCTTTTGTGTGATTACAGTTGAACAAGGTTGGTCATATTGACATTGAGTTATTATGCTATTGAGAGTTTAGAGTTATTATTTGAGTTATTATTGTTGTTACTTTGAGTATTTCTACATTTTGATTGAAAAAGTTTTAAAATATGTCATTAATTGAGGGTGCGCCTTATAGTGCGGAAAATACGGTAATTATAGCCCCATTTTGAAAGTCTTTGGAAACCACAGGGACTCGTGTAATGAATTTCAGTGTCCTGGTGCGTCTTCTTGGAAGGGCTTGTCCTCCATGGTGCTGTTTGCCAGTCAAAAGTGTTTTAATTTTTTTTTGTGATACAATGAATGAGAAATCTAATTTACTGTATTTTCCGGACTATAAGCCGCACTGGACTATAAGCCGCAGCCACATTGATTTTTACGCAAAAAGATGGTACATGGAAGTTTATAATTTTTTTAATTTTTTTTTTTGTTTTTTTGTAATTGTCTGCCAACAGCATCCTCTTTTTAACAGACTGAACTTGCCTGCATGTTTAGTCCCAACATATTTATAGAAAATGAGTCCCAACATATTTGTAGAAAATGGATAGATATTTTCAACACTAACACAATACTGTTAGTTAAATAGCAGTTCAAAATCGAAATCAAGACTTCAATAGCATTTTTTTTAATCTCCTTTTGTTTGATAGATTATTTTAGTAAACATAAAAAGACATTGCACATAATTCATATATACAATCATAAATATGCAAATAAAATCATAAATACTGAGTACTGTATGTAAAATGTACACGTCACAAATTTATCCAAAATTTTATACATACATCTCTTATTCAATTTAGAATTTTTTTTTTATTCATATATTTTTAATACTCTTTGAGCACAGCCATTGATTAACATATTTTCAGTTCTATTTCATAGTTTTTTCATAAATTGAAACCTCGAACAGATACACACATTTGCTTGCTGGTGGCTAGCAAAAAAATAAATAAAAAACAACAGATACGACGCACTAGACTATAAGCCGCAGGGCTCAAATCATGAGGAAAAAGTTGCGGCTTATAGTCCGAAAAATACAGTAATTGCGCAAATCATGTCAGCTTTTGATATGATGGAAGAAACTATTGTCTTTGTGGGAGTGAAACAACAATGAAAGTAATGCTTAATCCCCCGTTATATTTTCAGTTCTTTTGACAGCCACGCTATCTATCAGCAGAGGCGCCTTGGCCCCATTCAACAGTCCACTATTTTGGTGGTTAACGCAAACACGGGCAACCTCCTTCACGCATCTGGAAGAAATATGTAAGTCGTACTCTGACTTAACGTCATATTTAGTAAATTCATAGGTGTATATGTATATACTGTATGTATGTGTGTGTGTGTGTGTGTGTATATATATATATATATATATATATATATATATATATATATATATATATATATACACAGTGGGCCCCCGTGTTACGAACTTAATTCGTTCAGCGGCTACGCTCGTATGCACTTTGAAGGGGGTATCATTTTGTCATTCACCTGATTTTGAATGAAAAAACTGTCAAATAAAAGGAAACATACAGTAAACACACCTACGCACACATACAGTATTTTGTGTCTTTGTTTGTGTGTTGACTTGCCTGATTGAAAAAATGCCTGATTGAAAAAATGCCTGATTTTTCCTTATTTTATTCATGTCATCACTTTTTAAAGGTCAAATATTTTTTTTCAATCTTGCAGCTTTTACCTACCTCATGGAATAACAATGGACAAAGACAACAACTACTGGGTAACTGATGTGGCTCTTCATCAGGTAAGAGTGATAAAAAATTTTATATCAACAGAATGTGTGCTAATTTTAGATACGATCTACTTTATTAACTTTTATGCTTCTCAATCAAAAACATATATGATTTTATTTTATTTTTCTGAATGGGATATATTTTTCTCTCTTACATTCTTTGCACTCAGGTTTTAAAAGTGAGCAGTGATGGTGGTGACAGAACCTTGTTGACTTTGGGAGAGGCTTTCAGACCAGGAAGTGACCACAAGCATTTTTGTCAGCCCACTGATGTGGCAGTAGATTATGAAACTGGGAACATTTTTGTTTCTGATGGCTACTGTAATGCAAGGATACTGAAATTCTCTGCTGATGGCAGATACCTCTCTCAGTGGGGAGCTGGTAAGAACATGAACCAAACAGCATCAACACATCAAAATTGTAAAAGACTACTTAAAGGTTAAAACGAAATTCTATCCAAGTCATTCTGGATACAAGGTAGAAAAAAGTACAGTATTAGAACCACTTTATAAATTCAACCAATATCGACTTAATCTGATTTTGTGTCAGTTTCACGTATTTTGCTTTGATTTACAAAAAAACATATAAAAAGGCACTTTACATAAGGAACATATCTGACACCCCCCTCTTCAATTTTTATTTTTTTTATACATCAAAGAAAACCAAACCCTAAATGATCGATTACTATTGTGACAAAGACAAAGAAAGTTTGCTTAAAGTACGAAACCTGTTTTTGTGAGGTTAGCTTCAGTTTCGCCAGTGGTGACAAACATCTACTGTTATACTTGACATGTGAATAAACATTTAAACATTCAATCAAATCTCAAATAGCATATCCACCTGTTAAATACTGTATAATGTGGCCATCAGCGTTAGATCAATTTGGTAAAGTTCGAGAAACAAAAGGTGACAGAAAAGTGATGGCGTGGAAGAGATATAAAGAAAAAACTCATTTTTACAACATTATGCTAATTGTTATTCTAATGGTGGAAGACTGGTCAGCCTATCTCTGCACCTCACAGTGCAAAGGTTGTAGGTTTGGTCGGCTCCAGCCTTTCTTTGTGGAATTTGCATATTCTCCCTGTGCCTCCATGGGTTTTCTTCAAATATTCCAGTTTCTTCCCACATTCCAAAAACATGCATTGTAATTATGTTGGACATTTAAAATTGTTCTTTAAATACGTTGGACACTCAAAATTGTCCTTCGTGTTTGTGAGTGTGAGTGTTTTTTTTTTTTTTTTTGTCTTTGTGGGCCCTGTGATTGACTGGCAGCCAGTTCAGGGAGCAAACCCCGATATGCTGTTATTATGACAGATTGATGGATCTTATTCTGTTTATCTGTAATAATTGAAGTGCATTTTAACTTAACTGGTAATAGTATCACTGCTCTTCAGTAGTGTGCAGAAGGATTTGTTTTGTTCAACAGAGGATTGTGTCTATTCGTGAACATTTCAACAGTTGAAAACAGTTGAAACAGTTAGTCACTACATCAGAATGCGCAGTGTGATAATGGAAAGGCAGATTTTAAATTGGTATGCGTCACAAAAAAGACAATTTTAAACACAACAATTAGAATTGGTACCAAAAATAAGATCAGTTAAAAAAGGCTTACTGCAGTGGAAGCCAGCCGATTTCAAAGTCAAAAGTCAGTGTTTGTCTTGTGCACAGTGTAGAAACAAGTTTCTCTGTACAACTAAATTTTTACTTTTCCATGCACATGAATGTTGGAAAAATAAGTACCAAGTTAGGACAAAAACAAGGTATTTGATCACATAGTGTAATTTTCAGACTAAGTCATTCATACATTTTTTCATAGTTTGGCTAACCCTCCAACAAACGGTCAGGTGTGAGTTGTACAAATTGAAATTGGCTTGGCCTTGCAGACAAAAGCCCAGTTCAATTCTTGGGGAGACTTGTTTTGGCAGTTGGCAGATGCACTTGGTTGCAATACTGCTGTTAACTTCTTTGAGCATGTTAAAAGGTTGTCAGTTATGTACCTAAAAGTATTTTTCCCAAGCTCAAGTGGAGCTTGGCCAATACATACAGTATAGAGGCTGATAAAATAAGAATTACAAGTAGAAAAATAAAAGTTTGATATTTTAGAACATCAAATACAATGTTGGATGGTTTGGGTCTTGCTCATTTGAGGTTCAGTTGCTTTTCTTCTATGTACAATATATAGAGGAGTGATTCTAGATCTGTTTCTTAAGTAAATCACCTTGGTTGTAAATTGGAGCTAAATAAAGGAAAGCTGATATGATCATGTCACAAAATCATGTCATCTATTATATAAACCTCTCTTTAAATCGTAGAACTTGCACATTTTTAAGTTGCCCAAAACGTATCGACCCCATTGAATAAAGAGGTGTGATTCCAGAGCTGCTATTCATGTAGAGTACTCTGTTTGTAAATTGGAGCTAGACACGAGAAACTCATGTGATGATGATTGAAAATCCTGTCATCTAGGCTCATCAGACCGGAGAAGGCGTACACCATTCCAGATCCCACACAGCCTTGCATTTTTGCCTGAGAAAAATGAAGTGTGTGTGGCTGACAGGGAGAATGGACGTATCCAGTGCTTTACAGCTCAAACTGGGCAGTTTGTCAAGGAAATAAAAAAAGAAGAGTTTAGCGGCAGTGTCTATGCCATCACCTTCAGTCCGGTTGGAGGTGAGTTTGTGGAGTTGTTAGAGCATTTTTTTTTCTATTCTATTAGTTTTACAATTTCTTTGTTTTTTCAGCCGTAGTCTGCTAACTGGTATTAATTTTGGAAGTAGGAATATTTTCATGGGTAATTCTAAATGCAGAAGTGAGTGTAGACCTTCAATGCTTTTTATTTACATACTGTATTAGGTCATGTTATAGTTGCTCATGAAAACAGTGAGTGCATTCATTCAAAAAATGCAGCCTTCTAATTGTCTACCAGATTCAGATGCAAGTACTATAATTGGATATATCTCATATCACTGGTGTGGTTGGGACGATATCACCTGTCCAAATTCTTTTTTTTTTTTTTTTGCACAAATCTGTGTTTTAACTTTGACACTGGCATTAACTCCATATGTGCTACAGACAATAGATGGCTGTACATAGAACAGGAAAAATACAAAATTTGGACTCATGGCTCTAATTCTTTTGAAACTTAATACAAACTTCCGGAGTATGAGATAAGTAACAGATGAATTATCATAATGAAAATAATGTCAGTTATGGAGGCTAAGCCAGAAGGCACCTCATTCGGGTGAGGCATTTTTTTGGTTGCATAGGGTAGGTGCACCCTTTTAAATATTGGGCATGCTCGGTTTCAGTCGAGGGCACCATTTGCAGAGGTATGGCAGACTTATTAATTTTAGTCATTTACCTAATTTTGTTAGTATTTTGTCTAACGAGAGCTACTGCTGTCTGAAATGTAACATTTGTTTTGAATGTGCTTTTGTGCAGGTGAAGAGGGCATAATCTTTGCAGTTAATGGAAAATCTATGGATGGACAATCATCTCCTCCGATTGGCTTTGCAATAAATTATGCAACCAAGGACATTGTGGATACCTTCAACCCAAAGAAAAGGGTAAACACACATCATACTCTCACAAATGTACAGTTTTTATGAATTGTTTGATTTATTACTATTAGTAAATCACACTGGTCATCCAGCCATAACTAGTGATAGGCTGCTGATTGCAAAACTCTTACGTATGCGCCGCAGCTCAGAAAGCAGTTGTGTTGAATCACTGCGCCGAGGCGTGGTTTGGTCACGTGACATTTGACGTCAGACACACTTAAGTGACAAGGAAGTGCTTCTAATCAATTTATTGGTTTGTTTAAATTTGAATCCCTTGCCAGGCTTGAATGTCCACAGGGATCAGCGCCCTTATTATGTGGTGTTCATTTTAAATGTATTTCATTGACAGTAAGGGAGTTGTGACGGTTTTCAGGTTGTCGGTTAATTTTGTTTCCAGATATGTACATTGATTTTGTATTCAGACAGAAAGATAGATAATTTTATAGATATTTATAGATACTTAGATAAATCAGAAAGATAAATACATGTATATGGATATTTTATTGGTAATATTTTATTTTTGTATAGTGTTACCAATAGACCATATATCATACTATGCCCATTCCCATAATATTGTATTTAAAATAATCTCTCTCTCTCTCTCTCTCTCACGCTCTCAATATACACACTACTTCACGGATTTCACTTTCACTTTGCGCGTGTTATTTTTGGAACGTTAACCCTGCGATAAACGAGGGATTATTGTATACACAGTTTGCACATCTGCCCCAAAACTCTTAAAAAAAAAACCCAAAAAACTAGAGCTGCAAGCAGCTATAAAGGGCCCTCGCAGACCTGTGCATGTTGGGGTATGAACAGGTTGGGGTATGAACAAGGAGTATGAATGATGAAAAATTAGTTGTAGATGACTTCAGTGCAGGACTCTTACCAAATATGTAAAATTTAGACAAGGTGGGACAATGTGGGTTGAGTTACTGCAGCTTTTATTGTTACAATTTTGTGACTTTCAATGTCGAATAGGCCACACCCACTGTCGAAACAACGTACTGATTTGTGGAGGGCACAAGGTATGGCCACTGGCTTTTCAGAAAACATTTAAGGGATATCACTTCAAGGGGCTCAGCAGAGTACATAAAAACATTAAGGATTTGCTATATTTTTGCTGCCACTAGGTGGCGCTTGTACTATGATAAAAAATAGGCTTGTAGGTGTGTTTTACATTGGACTCCCATCCCATATATGAAGTTTTAAAAATATCAGATCGTCTAGGTCCAATTACAGCAACTTTTACCGTTTTGGCAAGACATTGGACTTTGAGTTGACATAGAGGCCACGCCCTTTATTGAAAAGTCATAAAAGTTGAGAATTTTAATCTTCCAATGTGTCATAGCTTTTCTGGCCATTTTTGAGTTCATTTAGTCAAACAGGCATTTCACAGTACATAAACGTATAAAAAATGAGATTTTTGTCCGCCACTGGGTGGCGCTGTAAATGATTTGAAAGTTTATCACATAGCTGTATTATAGCATGACTTTTAAAGTCCCAGGAAAGTTTCAGATGGTTTGAAGCTGTCACAGCTGAGTTATTAAGGTTTTTGTCACTCTTGGCGAAGGAAATATTAAACATAATTTGAAGCTCCACCCCCATCTTTTATGTCATGAGATCTTCACGATATTTGGACTATGTGTGCCCCTCAGTTGGATAATGATCCATGCCAAAGTTGAAGGTAATGGGGTGAATCGTTTAAGAGAAAAAGGCACTAGTTTTAGACCAGCTAATGTCTAAGAATGGGGCAAAACTGCACATTAAGAAAAATCATAACAAATTTTCTGTACATCCTAGCACATCACTTCCTTGACTTTTTTGTAGGTCTTACAGTCGTCCATTTGCCTACAAAGTTTCATAGCTGTAGGTCAAATCAAACAGGATTGACTGTAATCTTTCGACTAATGACATTTTTTGCAGCCACAAGGTGGCGCTAGCTTTAAACTGGAATATATTTTTGTTGAGAATATTTTCATCCAATGTGTGAAATTGTGAGAAGATTAGATCATCTGGGTCAAATTACAGCAGCTTTTACTGGACCGGCTTCGGAATGAAAATGGACGTAGAGGCCACGCCCATTATCGAAACTTTGTAAAATTTGGTGGAGTTCAGCAAGGCTGTCTAGAGGCTTGTCAGACATAATTTCAGCGATATTCCTTTAAAGGGCTCAGCTAAACACATAAAAACGTTTAAAAAATGCTATATTTTTGGCTGCCACTAGGTGGCGCTCGCCCTATGACAAAAAATACGTTGATAGGTGTATTCCGCATTGGAAACCCATCAAATATATGAAGTTTAGAGAAGATAAGACCATCTGGGTCCAAATGCAGCAACTTTGTTCGTTTTGGCAAGACATCGACTGACATTTTTGTTTGCCACTTGGTGGCCTTATAAGCAATTGAAGAAATTCTTAAACACATGTGTTAAGGGCTTGAGCCTTCATGTGTCTGTGAAGTTTCAGATTTTTCCAAGCTTGTAAAGCTGAGTTATAAAGGTTTGTGTCACATGTGGCGAAGTAAACCTCAAAGGCATAATATGAAGCCCCGACCCAACATATTTAATTGCGGATCGTCACGAAAATTTGATCAATTCGGCCTCCTTGTCTTATAAAACACCACAGCAAATTTGAAGTAGATTGGGTCAAGCGTTTGGGAGAAAAAAGGAGCAGTTCGGGACCTGCAAATGAGCAAAAACAGGCCAAAAGCGCACATTGAAAAATTCATAACTCTTTCTGTACATCTGAGCATATGGCTCGCGCGACTTTTTTGTAGGGCTCGAGGTCCTACATAAGGCTACAAATTTTTGTAGCTCTAGGTCAAACGGGCCGGGAGTGAGAAGCTATTTTCCACTCATCAGGCCATTTTGGAGCCAATTACAGCCACTTTTTTCATTTTTGCGAGTCATCTGACTTTGAGGTGGCGTGCAGACCACGCCCATTATTGAAAAGTCGTAACATTTTAAAACCTTAATATTCCATGTCTTAATGGTGTTCTGACCAATTTTCAGTTATTTTACTCAAACAGACTGAGCACAATACATAAAAGTGTAAAAAATGACATTTTAATCAACCACTAGGCCGCGCTAGTAGCTATTTAAAAAATATTTTTTCAAAGGTGTTAAAGACATAAGTCTTCATGTGTCTATGAAGTTTTAGATTTTTTTAGACTTGTACATAAGAGTTATTAAGGTTTTTGTCCCTCTTGGCGAAGGAAAAATTGAACACATAATTTGAAGCCACGCCCCTATCATATATGTCGGCGGATCTGCACCAAATTTTGCCCAGTTGCGCCCCTGTGTCTGATTATGGACCACAGCAAATTTGAAGGCGATTGGTTAGGGGGTTTTAGCCCTGGCATCTTTCCTCAATATGTGCTCCCTGAATCAAGTGCATTTTAGGTTACATAGGTTACATCGCTGCTCGGGCCCTAATAATAATAATAATCTGGGGAGGAACAATAGGGGACCTCGCAGTGGTCACTGCTCGGGCCCTAATAATAATCTGGGGAGGAACAATAGGGACCTCGCAGTGGTCACTGCTCGGGCCCTATAATAATAATCCGGAGAGGAACAATAGGGACCTCGCAGCGGTCGCTGCTCGGCCCCTAATAATAATGATAATAATAATAATAATAATAATAATAATAATCCAGAGAAAAACAAGAGGGCTCTCGCAGCGGTAGCTGCTCGGGCCCTAATTACACTTACTTACACTCTGTTAATTTTCACAGAGTGTCCCATACCTATGCCAGTGTAACCAAAATACAATCGGATGCCAATTTTCATGATGAACCATAAATGCTTTTCCTTGCGAGCTCCAGAGGTACGCAATAAGTGCTTCATACGTGCAGTCCACGTTCATCGTTTTATGAAATATGAAAAGGTGAAGTGATAGAGCTACATTTGCTTGCATTGTCATTGTATTCCAATTTATTACATTGATTTATGTTTACATCACACTTGTATGGTAGGATTTTGTTTACTCTTTAAAGATCATAACGTTTATTAGGTTAACAATTGTTATTGAAATAAATAAACATTCATATTTACTGATGATTGACAGACCAAACTTTTTTGTGTAATAAATCTTATATTGTTTATTTTAAATGCAGGTTAATGTAATGCTTGTTTGATTTTTTTTTAAATACTGTAATTCTAATATTTTTTTCCCTTGTGTATTTAAGTAAATTGAAAAAGTGTCAAAATAAAAAAGTTAATACATTTTCAATATAGTTTTACTATTTTGTGACCTTAAACTTCATTGAGTTTCATAATGTAAATGTTTGCTTATTTTTAATCAAATTTAGGTGCAATTACTTTTTTCAATTTTGAGGGTCATTCAGTTTTGAGGTTACCGTTCTATGTAACCTAAAATGCACTTGATTCAGGTAGCACATATTGAGGAAAGATGCCAGGGCTAAAACCCCCTAACCAAATACAGAGTAAAACTCAAAATGACATCTCCAAAGATAGATGTTACCAATATTGATATAGTAACTTTAAAGGGACACTGTGTAAGATTTATATCGTTTTTAATTAAAAAGGAATAAATGAAATGATTGTAAATTTGAAAAAACTTGCAAATAAATGTGCTCTTAATGACCAACAGTATGTTTTAAATATAATCGTAGGTCTAGTTATCATTAAATTAAATTACATGGGGGGTGGCACTTCTCTAGAGGCTGCCATGTTTGGTATAGCTGAGGACAATGGTAAATGCAGCAATTGCAGCACCTTCTGCTGTCCGTAATGAAAAACGCTCAAAATCTTACACAGTGTCCCTTTAATTTAAATGCAGCCAATTAATAGTCTATTTCAGACCCATGTTGATATC
This sequence comes from Hippichthys cyanospilos, assembly GCF_059441005.1. NCBI lineage: Eukaryota > Metazoa > Chordata > Actinopteri > Syngnathiformes > Syngnathidae > Hippichthys > Hippichthys cyanospilos. The sequence continues at coordinate 2,526,500 of NC_142383.1, forward strand.
GTTTTATGTTTATATTTAAACAAATTTTCAGGAGTTTGAAATGCCTCATGACATTGCTGTAACCAAAAACGGTAGCATCTTTGTGGGGGATGCAATCAGCAAGACAGTTTTCAAGTTTACAGCTGAGAGTAAGTACTGCTCGATTTACCACGACACTACTTTTTTTGCAGATCTTGAAATTGTAAGTTCTCCCATAGATTTATGAAGTTTTTTGTTACCATTATTTCATTTATATCCTTTTCCAGAGGCACATCGTTCAGTTAAAAAGGCTGGCATTGAAGTTCAAGAAATTGAAGGTAAATTCGCAAATGCATATTTATGCATGTCTGCATCTTGTTACATTACACCCACAAATGCAAACATACTGCACACAAAGCTCACATGATGAAAACAGTATGTGCGAAAGCGCTTACAAAGAGACAAAACGTAAGGTTATCCAGCCCTCCAAGACCAGGATTGCTGACCCCTGCTTTAACCCCTGGGTGTCCGGGGATTTTTCACTAACCGGGCCTTATTATCACCCAACTTGGGCTGACTTTCAAAGGGTCATAACATTTTACTTTTCATCTTTGTGTTTGAGTTTCATAAGGGAGACGGGAACTCCTACAAGACACACAAGTGTCTCATGGCGCGACCATTGACCAATGAGGGCAGGAGTCGTACTCTTCTCCTGCCTGGGCATTGTATCTACTCCTGCCCTCGTTGGGCCGGTCCCCATTAACCACGAAAAATGAGGGATTACTGTTCAGTGGACCCCCGCCATAAGAAATTAATCCTTTCCGGAGTTAGGATCACGAGGCAAAATCATTGTATGGTAATATGGCAATAGAAACCTATGGTAATTAGCTAATGCATAAAAAAAACCCAGGCAAAAACATCAAAATTGTATATACATATTAAAAATTGGTAACAAAATAGTGCTACTTATATAAAATCTTATACTCGTGTACAATTAAATATCATAAATAAAAAGTATATAAATGATTTATTTACCTTTGAGTGACGTCACTTGAGCTTGTTATGCAAATATTCCCGAGCGAGGGTAGCCTAACCTAGCTAGCCTAGCCTTCTTCGTATTTCTTGATAATCTCCTGCTTCGTTTCCATAGTAATCACCTTCTTACTTCTCCTTTTAACATCACTAGCAATCTTGGGACATGTGGCTAACCAATTAAAGTTTTAATTAAGAACTAAAATGCACAATAAATACGATGTTATAAGCACTCACACTAGGATCAAGTCTTTATCATGTCGGCATCTTAGTGACACCATCTTAGTGACACAGTGACGCCGACCAATAGCAGACTAGCATCTTAGTGACGCGTTGCAGCACAGGCAGTTTGACGGGAGCAGAAAATAAGACCATTATCTAAAAATGCCTGAAGATAGAAGCAAAATAACAAACACACCTAAGGTCATGACAGTTGTTGATGTGGTAAAGCGGGAAAAATGCTGTAAAGAGCAGACAAAAAAACGGTGCAGTCTACGTCATAAAGTTAAAAAAAAAAAACGCAAAGCAGGAACATTGTAAACCAGGGTCCACAGAATTAAAAAAAAAAAAAGCTATTCCATTTTCGGTTTTTATGAACTTTGCTTCTTTCTCATTTTCATTTGTTGCTGCGTAGAAATTGAGACAATTATTCAAACCAAGGTGACACCAGAGCTCAACGTGTCAAAGGTCGCAAAGGCCTCAGCCATTGAGAAAAAGCCCTATTTGGATCAACACCTGAAACCACAAGATGATGAGAAGAAAAAGACTGCTTCCCATCCAACCAAAGGGCAAGGTCTCCTACCGGTGGTCGTCACTATGCTCTTGCTCATCCCTCTTCTGCTGGTCATCTCCATAGGAGTCTTCATCTGCTGGAGAAAAAACAGTAAGTATTGCAAAAAAAATACTGGATTATGTTTGGTCTAACTTTTCTTTGAATAACAGTAACACTGGTGGTTATAAAGGCAGCAAATGTATGGATTGGATTTTCCATCTCTTAGAAGCACTTCATCACTAAATTATCAAATTACACTAAGGGCCGAATTCATAAAGAAAAAATAAAATTGAGCAGGCTGACAGCACCTTTGATTTTGAATTATCTTCAGTTTAAGACCAAGGCCATTTTTTCTCATTTAGGAAACGATAGCAAAAACAAAATATTATTATAAGAACGGACTTACTCATAAGCATTGTTTTAAACATTTACAGCACATTTTCCTGTAATTTAAAATTATGTTTTCTTAAATCTAATGCATTGCGGTCATTGCCATAATAAATAAAGTCATGAAATATTTTTGAGATTGTTTTAAATTTACATGGTTGTAATTTTAGTCATGAGAAAATATTCCTTACAATGTTACAATACATTAGGACAGTTTGCTTAAACCCTGGGTCATACAGATTTCTTCTGTTGGTGCAGCTCAGTGGTAGAGTGGGTACCTGCCTACCAAGTGAAAGTTGGTTCGATCCCAACACCAGTGTGACACTGTCAAAGTGTCCTTGAACATGACACTGGATACCTAGTTGCTCCAGATATTGTAAATCGCCATGAGTACCAAACTAGAAAAGTGCTATGTAAATGCAAGTCCATTTAAAATAATAAATAAATTTGACCTTATATTGAGAACTATTTACTTCAATTTAAATAACTTTTTCTTGTTTTGAGTCCAGCATTATTTAAAAATATTCTGAGTGAGTCAGACTCACGGCAGTTGGATAAATCTACAAACGTGTGAATCTGGCCCTAATGGGTTCATGTAGCAGACACAAACTGCTTTGCTATCTTGTTGCTTTCACTCAGACCTAATTTGTCTCTGTCTGCAGACCGGCATGAGGTGAAAACTGTGCCCACTGCTGTTGGAGGAATTTGGGGAAAAATTAGTGGTAAGTAATTTCTCTTCAGTTGGCCCAATCCAAAAATAAAAATGCCCAGAACGCCTTTGTTAGATATTTTTAAAGACATAATTATTGCTACGGTGTATAATGTGATATTTATTTGTCATTGAATTTGATCGCTGTGTACCTGTTTATCTGTGTTTAGGTAAAGCCGTCGGCAGCCTGAACCTGGGAAACTTCTTTGCTTCCCATAAGGGTTACAGTCGTCAGGGCTTTGACCAACTGAGCACAGAAGGCAGCGACCAGGAAAGAAATGACGAGGAGAGCAGCGAGTCTGAGAATGAGGAGTACTCTGCTGGCCCCCCGCAGCCTCCGTCATCCTCTTAGAAGAGTTGGAGGCGAGCGCAAATCTTCTGCTTACATTGCCATTCATCATCATGTAACTCTTGTGTTAGATGCCTTATTGTTTTATACTTAAATATGGATTGTACAAACAATTTGTTTGCTGTAATATTTTTTTTTTTTATTTAATATGCCAATGTTCTTAAAACAGCCTTGGATTCGCAACTCAAAGTATAGTGCGATTGTTTCCCATTTAAGTTGATCTTTATTTTATTTAATTTTTGTTAATTTAAGGTGAGTTGTTTTTCAAGTTTCCATATGTTTTTCATTGAATTCTTTGACACGTTTGACATGCTATGCAAGCATTACAACCAGCATGAGCATTTAAAGATAAAGTGCGGCCAGTAAAAATGATCTCAATTGGTTGAAGGGAGTGTGGTTTAGATCAGTGGTCCCCAACCTTTTGATCACCGCGGCCCGGTCAACGCCTTAGATTTAGGGGAGGAGGGGGGAGGGGAGGAGGGGGGAGGAGGGGGGGGTCGAGCTTGCTTTGCACTTTACGGTAGATACGGAAAGAAGAGCATTGCTGAGAACTTTCACTTTTCTGGGATGTGACAGAGCCAATATTTTCACTGACAGCAACTTTATTCTTTGCAGCAATACTCGCTTGCCAAAAAATAATAGTTTCAATGTCGCAATCGAGTGGCCGAGACCGTGCTAAATATTGTGCTGACAATGCTGCGCTATCGTTAGCTTAGCACAGTAACTACGGTTCAACAGCTGTTAAGTGAAGCAAACGCTGCATATACCAGTTGTCCCAAGTTCTCGCGTCCGCCTTTCGACAAGCCAGGTGAGGGCTCTTGCTTGGCTCTGTTTCATATTGAAAGCTCAGCTGGCCGTGTTGGATCGCTCCCGGTGACCGCAAAGCGGCCGCCATGATTCATTCCTGCCCCCTTTGAGAGCCGTTGAATGTTCCCGAAGTTGATTGGCTGTGGCGACTAGAAACTAGGCGACTAGGAAATCAAAAATAACTTCACTCGAAAGGCGCCTCTCGTCACCGCGCACGGCCATTTGCGTCGCTCCATTCGCGTCCATCGCGTCGCCCGACGTGCATTCGCGCCCAGTCACACGAACTCCATTGACTACAATACAAAACGCTCCGCTTGTTCGCCTCGTTCGCGTTCGGTGCCCGCGTACCATTAAACTAAATCATCTCCAGAACATTTCTTGTGCAGCCCACGCGGCCCGGTACCGGTCTGCGGACCAGGGGTTGGGGACCACTGGTTTAGATGCCACAGCAGTGAAATTGCTAAGTGGTGGTTGTTGTGCTTCTTCCGTAAATATGAAGATCAATAAGAGAATACTCCTGTTTTGTAAATTCATTTTTCCCTGTTGTTTTTGGCTCATTTCACATTCTAGGTTGGCTTATTTTAATGTTCTTCAATTTGTGATGTTAGACATGATGTTATGATATATCCATGCCCTTTCATGGGATTTGGGCTAGTAAGCATGATTACTACAGAAATGGCTCACAAATTTATATTTTAATTTAATGTTACATTAGTTTAACAGCAAAATTCATTTTTCCATTCATTTATATCATTTGTGTTATAATTATTCATCTTTTGTCCTTAGTTTGACTCGATTCCAATGTTGTGCCTTTTCATATTTTGCCTTTTGTCATCTGCCATCACAAAATTACAAAAATTCCAAAACCATGAAAAAATTTGCTGCTGCTATTATAGCTTGTACTCTCGTACTGAATATTCTTCCGTCACTATCAGTGGTATATTTACTCAAATGTTTTGTTTTGTGGGAATGTAAAATGGTCAGTCCGACTGGTAAACAGTCAAGTTTATATCACCGTCTTCAGGATTATATCACGCTCATTATTTACGCAACAGGCCATTAGTCCATTTTCTTTATCGCCAATTCACTAGTCATGAGCGAGCTGAAAACTGTTCCAGCTGATTGGGTGAGAACCAGAGGTGCATCCTCAACTGCTGGCCAGCCACATTTAAAGGGCACATTTACTCAGTAATCAACAGTATAATGCAGTGGTCCCCAACCACCGGTCCGCGCCTCCGTACCAGTCCATGGATCAACTGTTGCTGGGCCGCACCCGAAAAAATGTTGTTTTGGAACTGATTAAGTTTATCCTTGCAGTTCATTAATTTGTCCTTTGTTTGGCTTCATCTTTGTTTTTGGGTGCCGCCTTTGGCTGCTTTTGATGTTACATTTTGTTGAGAGGAAGGACATTGTCGCTTGAGTTAAGAGCAGTCACTGTTGGTGACACACACGTTGTTCTTTCTTTCTGTGAAATCTGGCCCACAACGTCTGTAAATTGTACTTTCTTTGTAAGAATGTTGCCCAAAACTGTTTGTTTGTTGATCCAACAACATGTGACTGTGGATTACATCTTAGCTTCATGCTGCCTTGTATGCATTTAACTCGTTAGCGATTTTCGTTTGTGCCAGGTATTTCCCTTTGGTATATGTTATGCTTTGTATTGCATTGAATAGCATTTGTAGTTCAGTTATGACATTGGTTTAATGTAATTGTGTAATGTAATTGTGTACATTTTGAGGCCCGCCCCCCCATCCGCAGTATAAATCTCAAGCGTTGACCCGTCCGTGGTGATAAAAAGGTTGGGGACCACTAGCATAATGTATCTTATGGCAATGTGAGAGAGAGAATGTGTTCAAACACAACGCAAAAAAATAGCTTGACTAAATTTTAGTGCTAAATTTACCTTCTAAATTTTTCTGCTTGTACAGAAACCACTAATTTGCTCAGACAAAACAAAAAGGGGAAACATTTTTCAACATTGACTTGTCACAAGTACTCATCTTGTGGTTATATTTGAACAGATGTGTATATTTGGAATTTTGTGTGAAATTAAATAAATACTTTGTCACACAATGAACATAAACGGTATGCCTTTTAAAATCTGAAATGTAATTAGAAGGTTGGAATATTTACTTAAATGCATTGGCATGAGATTCATATTGGGACCTTAACATACACCTACACATACACACGTGCCACCTGGCAAATGGTTGTTTTCTCAGTGTTCCACTTGCGTCCTTTCACCTAGTAACTGCTTCATTTGTCATTTGAATGATTAATGTATCAAAAGCATGCCATAGAAATAGAATGTTGCAGTTACATGTAAACTGTGAACTGATATTTATTGTGACACTGGTTTTGCTGCAAAGGTACTATTTTAGTAAAATGTTATTTGTGTAATAAAGTGTTTGCAAAGCATCTTGGTCTCCTGGATGTTTGGATGTCTTCATTTTTTTTTTTGTTTGTTTTTATTTTGTTTGTCAAGCCTGCACAACAGCCTTTAATCATACACATTGCATTTCTTCACTTTGTTTGGGACTGGCATCAAAGCACTGTCCATATTGCTGTCAGGTTCATGCAACCAAGAACATTTAATAAAGAACAAACCAGAAGGAAGACCACAAGCCTTTACTCAGGAGGAGAACTTTTATTTGTTATGGTTGGCTCGAGTTACAAAACCATTTGCTGCCCTGGAAGGTTAAGGTAACAATCAGTTTGATAGTGGGGGATGTAGGCGGTAGTCTATATACTATCAGTCCATGCAATCACAGCTATCTTCTTTCCCAGGAACATGGCGACAGACCCCACACTGTTCCATCCTATGATTTCCTGTGATTTGATCATTAGGTCGCCATGCCTGTGTTTCATTACAGCTGCAGGACAGGATTGGGGGGGGATGTAGGTACAAGTCCATGCTTTGATCTTCTTTCCCAAGAACATCAAAACCGACAATGCTGTTCCACCATTTGGTCGGGTCACACCAACTTACTGCTTTTACAGCTGCAGGAGACGTGTCATCTCCTAGCTCCTTTTTCACAAATGACTCCAACTGAAAACATCCATATCTAATAACCTACCAATATACTTATTGAAAAAAAGGGGATAACCTATATACAATTACTCTAACACCGGGCTTTGGGGGTCCTCCAGGGCCATGTGAGATTTTAAAATATATTTTAAAACTATCATCTATGCAAAAATCCTCCTAAAATAATGATTTTTTTTTTAATAAAATTGTGAATATTTCAGTGAAATCTACCATGACCTAAAAAAATAGATCTTATAATCAGGAAGCTATTCAATTTCATTATCTTAAACACCCGGTCTCCCCCATATCATAATGATCCGACCCACAGTTATTCTGCCACCTTAAAAAACTTTATTTAAAACGAAGTTAATGTTATCTTTATGAGTTCTTTATTTTGAACCAAAGGAGAACACTTTATGTTGATAGACATTTTGTGTACAAATGCTTATTTATAATGAATTATATCCATTTGTGTTATTTCACAATAGCTCATGAGATGTACACAATTAGAGACACAATTTTATATTATATATTTATATAGTAAATTATTTTTATTGATATAATATTATAATGGGCGCCTCACGACCACTTCACAGTTCAGAGTCCCGTGCTCAATTCCAATTGGCTCTAGCCTTCCGCTATGAAGTTTGCATGTTCTCCTGTTATGACCCGTGGGTCATATGTAGTTTTTGTATGTGTTCTGCTGTGTTCTCCTTTGTTTGTTTGTGTGTGTGCGTGTGCGTGAGTGCCTTTTGGTTGGAGTGTGTCAATTGTGTGCAGGTGGTGTCATCCCATTGGCTGGCTCTCCTGATTTGCTGCCCTATTTAAACAGCCCATGGACCAAACTCTGTCTCTCTCTCTCTCCGGTCATCCCACCGCCAGAAAACGTTACCAGGACCTGTTAGAAATAGTGTTAGCTGTGTTTGTAAGAATCTGTAGATCCAGCAGTAGTAGGAGGGAGATGCCGTTTTTGGTTAACCTTTTTTCTCTTGTTTTTGCATTAGGTAGATAGTGATTAGGAAACCAATTGTCATTCGTTTCCTTTTTGTTTGGCTAGTTAGTTCGGGATTCAGAAGATCTTTTGCTTATTATTATTTTGTTTGTTTGCTGTCCCTCCGAAGACAATAAAAGCTGCTGTTTTTTGTTCAACACGTTTAGTTTCACGGGCCTTTTCTGGTGGTGAGGGTACGGACGGGGGAGCACACACGTTATATCCCAGTTCCCCTAGGCTGGGTGTAACATTTTGGGGGCTCGTCCATTTTTTTGGTTCGTCTTTGGGTGAGTGTTGTGTGTTCGTGTTGTCTCTGCTTGTTTGTTGGCAGTTTTTTTCTTTTGTGGTGGTGGTGGGTATGGAGTTTAAGGTAGAAGATTTTGTTGCTAATCCAACAATTAGCAAACTTGGGAAATGCAATAAGAACGACTTGATTTTGATTGCTGCTGCTTTTGATGTGCCTGTGCCACCCAACAGCAAGAAGCGGGAGTTAAAAGAGCCTCTGCACCAGAACCTATATGAAAGGGGTTTGTTCGTTCACCCAGCCCCTGCGGAGGGAGCTTAACTGGGTGCTGTGCCTAGTGTTCCTGCCCCACTCCGCACCTCCCCCGTCCAAACTGGTATGACTGCAGAGGAGCTCAGATTGACTCTGCGCATAAAGGAGGTTGAGGTGCACAATCGGGAGTTGGAGGTGGAAGCCATGATGTTAAGGTTGAAGGCTCTGGAGCTAGCGCGGGGAGCTGCTGCGACTAATGCATGTATGAAAAAATACGTAGCGAAACATTCTGATAATGCATAGCAAAAATATCGATAAGAGTCACAGCTGTGGGAACGCTCTGACTGGCAGGCTTGAGCGGCCTTCCTTCCGCTTGCTAGAAAACAATGACAAGACAGTTCTTTTCCCATAAACAGTGCACTCATTCTCCCAGCGTACCATCAACATACCTAGCAGTACATCAGCGATTTACTTATTCATTATCATTCCGTATATATTTATTCATTCACACAGCAAAGCATTTCTTCATTGCCAGCATAAATCACTATACAACTATTCTAGCAATAATTATTCTAACAATAAACATAAGAGACTTTCTTTTAACATAAATGCTACATTTACATCATACACAGCTTCACTGATCACTGCTATTATCAATAGCAGATTTGTGTCTTCGCTAGAGACTTACTTTGGAAACTCTGACCACTAACTGAACAGGCAAAAGGTTTCTCACCAGTGTCAGTTCTTGAATGTGTTCTCAAGTTTTCGTTTAAAGAATATCTTTGATCGCAAACCAAACAAGCAAAAGGTTTCTCACCAGTGGGTCCTTGTGTGTAATTTTAAATGTTGCTGGTTGTTTGTTCTCTCATGGAATTCTTTCTACAAAACCTTTGAGCAGGAAAAAGGTTTCTCAAAAGTGTGGATTCTTGTGTGTAATTAAGTTTTTCTTACGAAAAAATCTTTTACCACAATTCAAACAAGTAAAAGCTTTTCTCACCAGAGTGGGTTCTTGCATGTAATTTCAAGTTTTTCTCAAGAGAAAATCTTTGACCACAAATTGAGTGAGCAACAGGTTTCTCACCTGAATGGATTCTTGTATGTATTCTCAATTGGTTCATTCTAGGAAAGCCTTGACCGCAAACCGAACAGGCAAAAGGTTTCTCACCAGTGTGAGTTAATGTGTGTCGTCTCAATGTTCCCCTTTGAGAAAACCTTTGACAATAAACAGAACAGGCAAAAGGTTTCTCACCAGTGTGTGTTTGTGTATGTCGTTTCAAGCTTCCATTTAGAGAAAATGCTTTACCACAAACCAAACAGGTAAAAGGTTTCTCACCGGTATGGGAATATTGTGGGGGTTTTGTGTGTACATTTAAGCATTCCTCGAGAGAACATTTTTGACCACAAACCAAACAGGCAAAAAGGTTTGTCACTAATGTGGGTAAATGCGTGTCGGCTCAAGGTTCCATCAAACCTAGATTGAATCATGACTGCCTATTTATATTTCATGGGTGGCACTGCCCATGAAATATAAATAGCAATTACTAGACCTACGAATTTATATAAACATATGTTGATTGGGTAGAATTCATTTAGACCTTAATGAAATTTATAGTAGGTTTTCAAAATGAGTGACAATCTAAATATTACACACTGTCACTTTAATAGGAAAAAAAGTGATGTAACCACAGACAGTAATCCACACGAGAAATTCATGCACAGACTTGAAGTCTGTCTCGTCACATCCCAACTTAAAACCCACCTTTGTAGAATTAAATGTGATTGACAAGTATATTTGTCAATGGCAGTGTTGTTAAAATAGCTTGGTTACAATCAGAAAAGTAAAAACAAAAAACTGTCCGCCGTCTCTCCTATATAACAGTGATGGAAAAGAAATTTAAATTGGTAGTTCAAACTTAAGTCAAAATGGACACAAGGAATAGTTATCATTACATAAATATACTATGTAGGCATACAATATGCTTTACTTTTATGTTGTATTTTACTTCATGTTTACTGATGAAGATAAGATATTGCAAAGATATAAATATTTTAATAATCATGTTTTTAACACTTTCTACACACCTCATTTTAGTATTTTAAAAGTGTAAAATATATATGTCCTAAAGATTGAAGAAAAACATGACTATCGTAAAATTAAAAGCGCATGGATAATTTTCTTAATGCTATACAATTTCAGTCATATTTGGCACCCAGCGATGAAGAGCATTGAATTAATATTTCACCCCAACAATGCTGGTTAAGGTATCTTTGAAGATTAGACATTATAAGCTGCTTAAAGTTTGAGAATAGCAACAATAAGAAGTGGAGCAGTCTGCAACCACACAGGCAATGTGGTCAGTGTGGAGGAGCTGCAATTCCTAACTTCAAACGCTATATTTTCATAAATATTGCCATTTGAAGGTGAGTCAGTTGTTTTCTTTTTCCATCATAACATTATTTGTAGCCATGTAGTTGTGTAACTTTCCTGCGTGCAGACTTGTTGACTTCTTTTTTGTATTTTTCACTGTCAACTTGTCATGAATGTTACATTTTGAAAAAGTGTGTCCTATTTGACAAGCGAGAAAAGTACTGGTGTAGTCGGAAATTGGACTGACTAGTACTTGAAATAAGTACTATTACTACAAAATACACATACACACATTTTCTGATAAAACACTTTATGTTACAGTTATTATTATGAGGCGGGCTGCGATTTAAGAATGAGCAAGAGGGGAAAAAGACGATACAGCAGGCGGAGGAGGAGCTCCAGCAGCAGTAAACGTGAGTGATGTAATTAATCTTGTGCTGAGTAGTCACAATTTTCCACACCTGCAAGCAGGGTGCCAATATTTGGCCTGGGCCTCAACAAAACTTGTATTTTATACGGTTCAAAGTGGGCAGGTTATGATCAAATTTGTGAGGCCCCTTCTGAAACCAATTACAGTGATCCCTCCTACTTCGCGGTCTCAGTTCTTCGCGGGTTTTTCCAGGAAAAATTAAAAATATTTCAAATTAATAAATTTAAAAAAATGCGCAAAAATGGAAAAAAATGAAAAAAAGCAAAAAAGTACATTATACAGTACTGTATTCATCAAATAACTAAGTAATATTAGTTAATAGCTATGTTAAGAATTCTTCAAAAGTTAGTTTGTGACGTTTGTTATCTTATTTTGAAATGCATGCTTTTAATTTGTCAGGTCGCGTTGCATTTCCGTTTTCTGTTTTACGTTCTCTGTGCGTCATTCGGCTCGTTACGGTGACGTGGTGAATGACAACGTAAGCTCATATTGATAGTTTATTGTCATTTATGTTGATAGCGCACGCTACTGCCTAAGTAAGCGATGAGTGTTTGCAGTCGCAAAAATTGCGCTGTAAAAACGTATGTCCAAGGTTCAAACTGCATTTACAAGACCTGAGCAAAAATCAACAATAGATATTAACAAAGGTCAGAGTAAAATGTATCCAAATAGAATTAACTTACATGCCAACGTCCATCATCATCATCATCTTATCGGAAACATTGATATAACGGTCCATTTTGGTAGTAAAGTCCACTTTTTACTTTGAGTGTTTGTTTGTTTAGTTTGTCACTGATAGCCTACAAGATTTTTTTTGCAGAGTTTACTTTGCTTTGGGCCTTAAGATAGCACTTTTTGGAAAGCATTTTTAGAAGGTGTCCCATTTTTCCAGATCAAGTCACCAGTCTGTTTTCTCCTTTGATTCATATTTAATAAAAGTATCTTGTATTACCGTGACATTAACAAAAATACAAACTGGTTAAAAAAATGTTACAGACATAAATGCATTACAACACATGACTCAAATTGGCATTTGCTAATACAGTGGGCCCCTGTGTTACGAACTTAATCCGTTCAGCGGCTACGCTCGTAACTCGAACTGCTAGTATGACGGGCAATCCAAACCTATGTTAATTCGTGAATGCGTGCAACGCACGCAAAAATCTTAGGTAAAAACATCACGACTTTATACACATTTTAAAAATGAGTAACATAACCTACTGTACAGTTAAATTAAATAACAAAGGAAAATTGACATTTACCTTTGGGGCGACGTGACTTGAGCTGGGTGGAGGCGGAGGGGAGCAGAGACCAACCCGCAGAATTTATTGATTTATTTTCTTAAACGGGAACTTTTCTCAAAACTAGAACATATCACCGGCGATTTCCTTCTCTTTAATCCATAATAGAAGAAGCCTCTCAATTTTGTTGTCGATCGAGGTCTGTCCCCCGGCAAGGAAAGTCTTGCCCTTAGAAGATTGCCGAGCGGTTACGGCCATACTCACGAGCCATGCGTGCGCCTCCTTCGTATTTTTTTTTTTTAATTATCTCCTCCTTGGTTTCTATTGTCATCATCCTCTTACTTCTTCCTTTACCGCCACTAGCAATTTTAGAAGCCGTGTCTAACAGATAAAGTTTGCAAAGTCTTAACAACATTCCTTCCTTCCGTTTTTGACTCTTTTCTCTCCTTCCTTCCGTCCCGACCAGCTGTGCCATCAAGCTAGATAAAAGCGTTCGGCCAATAGCATATCGGCATTTCTGTGATTGACGTGACGCCGGCCAATAGCATCTCCGTGAGTGAGACTGGGACTGACACCGTGACTGAGACAGTGACTGTGACATTGTAAGAGCAATATCGGTCTTCATTGCCGTGACTAGCTTTAACTACTGAATTTGATGACGTGGCAAGGCGAAAATATATGAACAAATACAATGGCCGGCATGTCAGATTGCTCGTAACAAGCTTTGACTACTGATTTTGATGACTTGGCAAGGCGAGAATATATGAACAAATACAATGGCCGGCATGTCAGATTGCTCGTAAGGCGAATGGTCTGTGCGTGAGTGGGGGACAAAAAACTCCGCGGACCACGCTCGTAAGTCGAAATGTTCGTAAAAGAGGGTGTTCGTAAACCGGGGGCCGACTGTATAATGTATGTGGGCCGATTTGATGATTAATAAATCAATTACAGTTAGATGAGCCAACAAATACTGACCATATCAACAAAAAGGAAGTGGTTTGTTACTGCTATGGAAATTAACAATCAATATCAAGTCCTTTGATTTTGACGCTTTGTGACACCGGAAATAACGGGCGTGTATGGACTCAACAGAGACTGAACACAAAGTAACAAATGAGGAGGAAATTTAATAACAAAAGGAGCACGTAACACGCGACTGGGAATAGAGAATAAATAAAATCAAAACCCGACAAGGATGAAACTAACAGGACGGTGACGTCGAAAGTTGTGCCAAAAACAAGGCGCTCGAAAAACGGGCTCGAGGGGAGAAAAAGTAACGACAAAAGGAAACGTGGAAAATACTCACGAGGCAGTAACAACTGAAGGAAACAACTTGGAGACCGACAAAAAAATACTATAAGTAGAAACTCGGAAAAAAAACGGGAAGTAAGAGACGCAGACGCAACGGAGGTTCAGAGAAAAATCCGACGCCGCCGCCCAGCTCCGGCTGCACTAAATAGAGGATGGAATTGAGAACAGGTGCGCAGCCGGTGGTTCCACCCCTTACTCGAACAGGCCTGTCCTGCAAGAAGACAAAGCCCCACGAGGGGAAGATGTGGCAGGTCATGACATTTGACAAGATAAGGAAGAGCTGTTTATAAAGTATATGTTCACTAAATGTATGGCAAATCAATGCATGGCCTTAATTCATAAATTTGTGGGGGTTTTCATAACTTTTTTTTTTTTTTTTCAGAAAATGTCACCAGTATACCCTACTTTTCATTCAAGCAGGATAAAAACAACAGTGTGGGCTATAAACACAATGCCCTTCAAAATGGAGAGACAGAATGTCTTGCTAAAGGCAAAGCTTTGTCAAGATCTGATGATGGTGAAAAATGTCACATTGCACCACCAAGGGAGATGAGACAAAAACAAGATCATATAAGCTTGTTTCAGAATCAAAGAACTTACACCACTACAACAGAGCATGCAGAGAGAGCTGTGAAAATAGTGACGTCTGTGTCTGTTGATGATATGAATGACATGCCCCAGAAGATCACGTTCCAGCAGTTGCAAGAGCCTTTAGGTGAAAATACTTATCATTCAGCTTCACCAGTCATAAACATCATAAATGTCAACTGCATCACACCACATATCAAACTTGAAATTCAAGAACTAAATCAGGACAACACCCGTGACATCAACACCACAGTTGTTATAAATGAAAAGGAGGTTGTCCCTGAAAGAATTGGTAAAATCAAAGATGAACAGAAATGGAGTCCAAATAATGAGCAACAACTACAAGACGATAAAAGTAAAAGCTCATCAAATTATACACTCAGCATAAGTGAAGGTACAACAAAAAACAATATCAAATCTGCAACGATCAATCCAAGCTACCATCAAGGCAGTAATCATGAAGAGCAAATATCAGAATACCCATCGTCACTGGTAAACATCAAGCTTCGAAGAAAGAAGTTCTTTTGCAAAAGCCTCAGCAGTGATCGGCTCTGGGACATTCCACCTCTTCAAAAGTTTACTGACGCCAAATATAGTACTTTAGAAGGCCTGGTGTGTGATCTGGATGCCTGTAAGATCAGTACCTGCAGCACAACAGATAAACGACAAAGATTTCACCAAGTACTCCTGGACTGCTATGAGAAATCTGGACACACATTTTATGATGAAATAAACCTAAAAGCAGATGTATCGCCTTTACCTGAGTCAGACAATTCCATGTCCGCGAGACCATCAAATTCTATAAAGCATTACAGTTTCACAAATGAGTTCACCGAATGCCAAAAAAGAAAATCCTGTGCTCGACACAACATTGTGGCCACCGAAGAACACAGAAAAGACTTGATTCCACAGAGAAGATGCGAGACATCTCCTAGCATGTTGATGGATCGAAGTTTGCCGCACAAAGATCTTGATTCTGTTGATGAAGCAGACCAAAATGAAGTGACAGACAGTATAGTTGACCAAGAAATAGGAGACGTGGGGTGCCACAGTTCAGATCCCTGTGTAGACCATCTTAGCCAAAAAGGATTAGCCGTTCAAGTGATTCCGCCACCCTGCAGTGATTCCGAAGAACAGGTTGTGCAAAGTCTTTCAGTATTTCCATGCCAGAACACTGAAGATGAAAATCAAAATCAAAATGCCAAGGCAACAAATGCTTTACTCAGGCAAACTTTTCTGATAGACTCAAACTTGGGACAGGGCGGTTGTATGCAAGGGTGCAATATGGCCACTCCGCAACACATTGATGGCTTTTCATCAAGCACGTTTGATCACATTCCACCTAAAGCATTAACAGAAAATCCCCATCCATCCTCCTCACTGAGAGTTGAAAAGACAAGAGATCCACAACTGGACAATGGAAGTTTCTGTTCAGAAGATTGTGGCTCTGCATCATTAAATGCCAAAGGATTTTTCAACAGAGCTGCAAAAATGCAAGAATGTCCCAATAATGATGAGGGACCAGATAAAACATCCATAACTAGATGTAAGTTTTTGTAAGTTTTACTATTGCATAGTGAAATTCCAAATTTGTGTGTGTGTGTGTGTGTGTGTTTAAATCTCAGGTGTGGTTATTTTTATGCAATTCCAGATTCACTGCAGACCAAAGAGCATCTGAAAGTTCTCAGCATTAAAAATGCAGACAATGCTACCCCTGACTCCTGGGCCAGGAGGCGAAAACTGTTCATGGACAGCAAACAGTGGAGCTCTGCTGGCGGAAGCTCATTTACCAGTGTCATCACAGAGGAATCAGGTAGTTTTTAAGCAATCTTCTGTGAGGCGGTCATGCTAACCACAGTGCCGCCCTTGTTCGAAATGTATACCGGAGATGTTTTGAATAAGTATATGCATCTCTAAAATCCAGTGGCGGTCCATACATTTCACACTTAGGCCTAAGGCCACTGATGTCCTACTTAGTCCAACTCAAATAAATACCCCTCATAATACCATCATTTATGACACCACTGCTGGAGAAATCATATACAAATGCACACGTACGCATCACCTTAATCGTGTACAACACAGGCTATTTTCCGAAGCATTTAAACATCAGTAAAACAGCATCAGCAATAAAGGCTTATCACGTCATGTGATATGTTATCAAATAAAATCACAAAAACATATTAAAACTATGAATATAATGCTTGCACTCATAAAAATGGCCATCCCCCAAAACACTTGTTTTGATGAAAAAAAACATTCTTCTTTCCTTTCTCAAGAAGACTTCAATGACTTGGTTGATGTTTTCCTCTCCTTCACTCATTGTGCGTTAAAAACGTGAGTAGGTATATTTGTTTTTTCTGCTAAAGATTCCCTGGTCTGGCTCTGGTGTAGGCTACACCGTTAATGCAGCACAGTAAAGCTACACCGTGTAGCTCGGTTGATCTGCATAGCATTACCTCCCATCCATCCAATCACAAGGTGCTTACATGTCACGTTCAATGTGAGACCTTCTAGCTGGCCTTACTGTTGCCAAGCGGGTGATCTGATTGGCTATAACACCTGTCTATTAACTATGAGCGCACATTCACTTACATTTTGTCGAACCATCATGTTCAGGTTTTTACGCATATAACACATTCCTTTTTTGTGTGTTTGTGTCAGAGAACATTAATTCGATGGACTTGACATTTCAAGACAATACATTCAGAGGATTCTATGCTGAGACTTTCCATTCCACTGCATGGCTGTATCAAGGAAAAAAAGATGTCCCTGGTTCCATTCCATCCAGTCTTAACACACAAACTCGAGCTGTTTCAAGTAAGCTGAATAAATATTGTTTATGTACCGGTACAATACGCAGCCATCTATTAATTTGCTATGCTGCTTGTGTTCCATAACAATGTGTTTGCTGGACCCTTGCCCAGCTGACCTTGCACTAATTTTTTTCCTCAATTTCTGAAAAAAAAACAAAAAGTAAAAAAAAAAATTATATATATATATATATATATATATATATATATATATATATATATATATATATATATATATATATATATATATATATGCAAAAGAAAAGAAAAAATGCTGTATCAGGATTTTGGTTTTAACTTACATTTTTAAACTCATTGCTATTACCGTATTTAAAATGCAAAAACATGCTAAATGTGGACCCAAGTAAATGTAGTTTAAATTTTAAATTATGTTTGGCTTTTATGACACCACTCTTTTTGTGTCAAAGTCTGTCATTATGCATTAGCAATTTTTCCTGACAATGTTAAATTCTGGTTATTAAAGTCTACATGATGAAATTCCTGTTTTGGATCTTTTTAGAGTTCACCCTTTTTAACACCTACCTTCTTGCAATTGTAACGTTTTCAGTTCGTGAGAGGACTGTAAAGATCAACAAAGGGACAGGAGATTACCCTTGGGGCTTTCGAATACAGTTCTCTAAACCCATTGTGGTCACCGAAGTCGACACAAGTAAGAAAATCACAAACATTCAAATAGACTGACCTATCAGTTGAAATGCAGTTGTTATGGTCATGTATTCGTCATCATGTTTATTCACCCCCTTGTTTATTGGGTCCTGTTTTTACTGTTGTCACTGGTTTGTTTTTTGATATATCACTTGCCATAGAGTTGCTATGCTCCTTTAATTTCAGTTAAGGTCTTTCAGCAACCAAGCTATTTTACTAGATTCCTTACAGGTCTAGTTTTTCAGGCATAGTTTTTGTTATGGTTTTCTTCCTCATCTCGTATTCCAGGTCTATTTCTTCGATTTTTATATAAACACATATCTGTGTCCTGTGTACTTCTGGCTGCAACTTCTGCTCCTCACATGACATGACCTTGAGGTCCTACACGCTGTGCTTTCACTTAACTGGTAATTTAAGGAGCTCATTTGACTGCAGGTTGAGTAGAAGCACCTGTGGCTAAAGCCAAACAGTGGCAGGGTTTTTACTTTTTGGACTAGGATTTCCCATCCCTGCTTGCGTCGGACAAGGAGTGTAGCTTCTTAGCAAGGTATATTTAGAGTGAATTGTGCAGGAGCAGAGACGTCCACATTCAATTTTGGGGCCGATTGATCCCTTGTTTTTGAAGTTATGTTCAATTTGTGTACAATATTTTTGAATGGACAAATATTGGCCGATTTCCTTCCCATATATCATGTGAAGGTGGAGGTGGCTTTGCTATTTCGCTCATTTTCAGGGGGTATTTTGGAAGTCGTTATTTACTCATTTTCCCTAAAGATATGGATGAAATCCAAGATAGTATCAAATTTCTAATTAAAATATATATTAATTGAACTTGATAGTGATACATGGACCCTCCTGCCTTCAGCAGCCCTTTAAACTTCCCCAGAAAAAACTCAATTTTTTTAAAATAGTGGTACAGATGAGGGAGGAAGTTGGAGTGTCCAGAGAAAATCTGATCAAGCATGCTGAAATTTTCTATATCTCTGGTTTGTTTTATTATTTGAGTTGCACATACTGCACAAACCTGCACATACTATATAGTCTGGTGCGTAATTTTTGTGTGTTTTGTTTCAGACGGGGCTGCAGAGGAAGCGGGTTTGATGGTCGGCGACTATGTCCTGGCTGTCAATGGAACTGATGTCACCAGTATTTCTCACTCTGAGGCTGCTAATTTGGCTCGACAAGGTATGCTAGTTTCAGGCTAGGGCAATAACTTACTTGGCAACTTCTTTTACAGTAGCTGTGCACATAATTATTGTATATTTAGCTAACTTGCAACATTGATGTTGTAGGTCCAGAAGAGCTAACATTGACCATTGGTTCAGACATCGGTCGCAGTCCCAATACTCCGAGACCAGCATGTCGTGGATATCTCCACAAGCGTACCCAGTCTGGTCTGATCAGAGGCTGGAGGAAGAGGTGGTTTGTACTCACACATGACCGCTGGCTTTATTACTACAGACAAAAACGAGTGAGCTGTCAATCATTACTTCCCTTTTAATAAATAAATACACATCATTTATTGACATTAGTTTGTGTTTTATTACAGGATGAAGGCAAAAGTCCGGCTTTAGCAGCTTTAAAGATGGAAGGGGCTGAGGTGGGGCCAGATCTTTCCCTTGGAAAACCTTTTGTCTTAAAGTGTCATCCTGTGTCTGCCAATAGGGTATACCACCTCTGTGCAACTTCCAACCAGGAAATGAAAAGGTAAATACAATTCTTAAATACATGGAGGAGTGTGTTATTGTGAGGGTATAATCTACTCTTGTTTTCAATTTAGGTGGTTGGAAGCTATGGAGAGAGCTATTCATCCTATTATACAGGTAAAAGTCAAGCCATACAACATGTTAAACCACAAACAGTCGGGATGATAATTTAGTGTAAACCTGGTAATAGTCACTGACTGTTGACAATCAACTTCTTTCTTGTTAACTTCATTTCTAAATGTCAAATACCTCTAAATAATGTTTTTTTTCCTTATGTCATACTCAATGGTACTACTATGAACTTTTGGGGAATAGAGTAGACTGTATACCCATTACAAGCCTAGAACTTTGTGTTATATGAAATGTATTTTAACTAGTGGTGGGTATTAGAATTAATTTCCTAAATCATTTCGATTTCAATTAACAGGAGTTTATTTCAATTGTTTTTTGTATTAGAGTCAATTCAATATTGATCAATATTTGGAACATCAAATATTAAAGACATGATTAAAAAAATCTACAAATATTAAATTTCAAATCAAATTATGTAGAGGTAACTGGTCAAATGATTTAGTTTTTTTTATTCATAAAACTAATCTATTTTAATAACTTAAGTGTTGCTCAAACATTGACATCAGCAAGAACGAGAAAAAAAAGCCAAGTGAGGTTGAGCGGCAATAGAAAAAGAAAAAAAATATATAAGTATATAAGTATACTATAGCACTTCTTCCTGCCAGATTACCTGTGATTTGACTCTGCCCGTTCCTGCCCCTCCTATTGCCTGCCGTCTAGATCTGATCTTTGGTACCTTGACCCTGCCCAAACTTGACCACCCGTTAGCCTGCTGGTATAACCTCCCTGCTCGAGTCCCTGCCTCATCTTTTCCCTCTCGACTGATCGCCCACCACACCCCAGCTTCCCTGACAGTCCTCCCACAGCAGCCCACTCTCATCAGCCTCCACCCGAGCAAGTACGTATCTCCCTATAAATAAACATTCAGTTGCTAAATCCACCTATCTGTGTGTGCTCTTGGGTCGTCCATTCAGCAGCCGTGTCATGTATATATATATATATATATATATATATATATATATATATATATATATATATATATATATATATATATATATATATATATATATATATATATATATATATATATATATTCTTCTATAAGTTCTCCAGTTCAGTTTCCAATAACTTAGTTATTGTAGTGAAATCCTGCTAAAGTATGATTGTATCACCTAACTGTATACAGTTGAAGTTGCATGAGTGGTATTTTGTCGCTCCCCATTGGTTGTCTGTAAAACTGTCAGGGAGCCTGAACTTCATCACAGTCAGCCTAGTTTTCTACTGTGGTAATTTGTACAGTTCGGTGCTCTCCTGATAAAGTATTATAAAATACGTTAAAAAGGCTAACATTAGACTTGTTGTGAGAGACACAGTTATGTGACAGCATTGGACATGCTGTGCTTCCGTGTATATTAAGTTTATAGCTCACGTTAGTTGTATTATTTATTTTTATAATGAAAACGTCATCTTCATTATAGACGCCATATAACAGTGGAGGGCTTAAACAAAGTAGCTTGTGCTGTGTACCACTCATTCGCAGGTAAATGTCATTGCACTATGATTGTAAATGTCAATTATTCATTTAAAGACGGTTCAGGAGTCAATTCGCACTGAATCTGCGCGGTTTTGAGACCACACAAGTGTCCTGGTTTTACTTTGTTCCGCTAGAGGACGCCAGTCTATTTAGTTTTGGCTGCTGTCAGATTACACTAACTACATTGTGGAGCACTTGTTTTGAAACTAAGTTAAAAATCACGAAACGATCACATGTTAAAAAGAATATTGCTAAAACCCATTGTAAAAATACATTTTTATGTATTATATGTAAATGTAAAATATTCAGAGATGTTTGTACTAGTCACAGTCAGCCTAGCTTTCTGCTGTGACGCCATATAACAGTGAAGGGGCTTAAACAAAGTGTCCTGTGCTGTGCACCACTCATTCGCAGTAAGGTGAACCACTTCATCCAACCCTGTCACCTTTGTGTGGTGTGTTCATGACGGGACGAGTCCACATAAACAAACAAACAAACAAACAAACAAACAAACAAACAACCCCCCTCCCCCCCAGCCATTTAATATATATATAAAGGTAAAATCAGTCATCAATTAACAATCACAATGAAATCAGTTAGATAATAACACAAATAAAATTATTAAACATAAACAAAACAAAAAATAATGCAAACCCAACTACAGGGAAGTTGGGACATGTAAGATGAAAATAAAAACAAGAGGACCATGATTTGCAAATGATCTTCAATCTATATTGAATTTATTAGACTACAAAGGCAAGATATTTAATGTTTAAAATGATAAAATGTATTAGTTCTGTGAAACTTGCAAATTTGAAAATGCAAATTTTGAAAATGGGACAGGGACAACAAAATATAAGGAAAGTTGATGAATGCTCATAGAA
Source organism: Hippichthys cyanospilos (assembly GCF_059441005.1). Lineage (NCBI taxonomy): Eukaryota > Metazoa > Chordata > Actinopteri > Syngnathiformes > Syngnathidae > Hippichthys > Hippichthys cyanospilos. The sequence goes on from NC_142383.1 coordinate 2,548,642, forward strand.
CACCAATTTGCCACATTCCACAGGAAAACAGGATAATTGGAAACAGGTCAATGTCATGATAGGGTTAAAAAAAGGTGCATCCCCAAAAGGCTCAGTCTTCCCACAAGTAAAAATGGGACAACCCTAACCCTATCACCACTTCGAGAGCAATTGTGTAAAAAATAGTCCAACACTTTACCTACAGGATGTCTGCTCACAGACACTCATCTGTTATATTTGTCACATTCTGTGTCCCTAATGAGTGTCCTGTGTTGCAGATTGGGGAGCAGAACCACTGGCCGCACACCTGCTCCTCATTCTAATCAGGGGACTATTTAGGTGCGGTCAGAGCTGGAGAGCGTCGCCGGATTATTTCGTCTGCAGCCATCCAGTGCCCATGAAAGTTCCTCGTTCCCCCGACTCTTAGTGTTTTTTTCCCCGAGTGTTATTATTTGCTACTTTTTCTCCTAGTATCTAGTCTGCCTGTTGGTAAGCAGTTTGCTTTGTTACTTTGTACTTTTGGCGACGTCCTCCTGCTGGTTCTGCCCCCCCAAGTCTTAGTAAATTACTTGCACTTTTGCATAGTCTCTTTTAGTTGTACTTTGAGCCTCTTTATCATCCTTTTGTTGTACTAATTGTGTTAGATCCCACGCGATGCGTGCTTTTTTGTGTTAATAAACTATTTTTCTCAACCCCGCGCTATTTCCTGCGTGTCCCGGGGTTCACAATCAACCTGTCAGCCTTGACAACCGTGACAATATTTGGTAATGGGGTTAATACTAATCTCAATCTTAACCTCAACTCTTGTGTTTCAGCACCATGTGTGGTTGGATGTCACCAGACACAACTCCAGTCTCCCTCCACTGGCTGTGAAAAACCCGGAGTGTCTCGGGTTGCTTCATAAAATGGACAAAAGCAAGAACATCTGGGTGCAGCACTACTCCATTTTGAAGGATGGCTGTCTCTACTTGTACAGTGGTATCCGTGCAACCCATGCACATGGTATGGAACAATAATCTGTTAACAGTGTATGTACTGTATGTAATGTGTCAATATGTATATATTGGTGTGCATCTAAAAGCAGAGAGATATTCATGTATTGAAAATTTGGTGCTTCTTTTGAGTGATATCAACAACACAAATTATTTCAAGACATAAGGAATCATTCCCATCAGGAATAATGCCAGAGCTACAGTATACAAACACTTGGACCAAATTTTCATGCACAGACATTCACAAAATTTTGTGAACGCTCAGTGTGAAAACGGGCTCATTTTCTTCCCAAGGCACGTCTATTCTATCATGTTTAGGACTGTGGTGGATGGAGATGTCACACTCCGACGCACCTGGCAATTTGATAGCAGAAAGAAGCCTGTTAATTGGAATGAGGGTAGTCAGTCTGATTGGCTAGGAATCGGCTGCATTCCATCCAACAAAAGTGCAAAAAGGCGTAAAATTCCTCCTTACACCCAATTCTACGTGTTCAAAGTTTAGGAAAATACACAGACTGTGCTCTGCTTGAGAAGTGCTTCAAACACGAAAAAAGTAAAAACAAATTGGCGGGGGAAAAAAAACCTACTTGGTTAAGATGATATTGGTTCATTCGAATTGGACCAATCTGGTTGACAACCAATTTTATTGGTCAGCCAAATACAGTAATAGTGAAATGTGCTTGGTTGTAACATATACATTATATACCTGTAGTGTAGTCAAATTTCATGTGGCACAGCAGCCGACCGGTGCAAATACATAGATCCAAAATTCAAATCTGGGCTACTGCAATTTCTGTGTAGGTAGTCTGGTAAGATCATGCATGGTAGGTTTACCAAACCACCTAAATTGGCCCTAGGTGCTAATGTGTATTCATCAATGAGTGCCCTGTGGGCTTTTTTCAGGTTGGGGCAAATTGAACAATTTTTTTCAAAATTACCTATTTGTATCAGGTAGCTCTGTCACCAATATACTGTAGACTGGTTGAAAACAGTACCTTGGTTGTTTTTAACAAATTCTTGGTAAATTTGAGCAATTGATTTAATTTGCAGGATGAACATTCATAGTGACTCAGGCAGTCTCCCTATGCCTTGTTTTGTTCCCTCGTGTAGCTCTCACAGAGCTCAATGAGATTGTGATGGCTATACTGATTATATGCCATGCTGGATTTGAATCATAAAAGATTACGTTGGACAAATACATAGTCACGCTTTCTTTGTCCTTAGCTGGGATCTATCTTCAGGGATATGTGGTGCGAGAAGAGCATTTTGGAAGCAAAAAATCCTCTATTGAGCTGAAACCCCCATTTGATGAGTTTAAGACTTTCTACTTCTGTGCAGACAATCCGAATGAGACTAAAAGGTAGGGGGCTTTACATTCCTATGTTATTTTACTTTCCTGACAAGATAGGGATTTTCAATCAATCTCTCCATGAATCACTAGAATGTCTCTGACATAGACTGCACTATCAGTGTACGGGATACGGGGCCCCGTGCCGATCAGTAGGGGCCCTATCTTCAAAAACTTAAAATTTAAAACCTTTTAAAACTGGAGCTAGCCACCTCAAACCAAAACAGGCACCTACCTTTAAGCATATATGAGTCTTCATGAGATCGCCTCCTCGTCCTTCTTCTCCTCTGACTTGGCGCGGTCCAGGTCGGCCTGCATGTCAAAATGGCCTGCCTGGTCCTCAATGTCTCCTTCCCCACCTTCGTCACTTCTTGTCCTTGGCCAGAGCACGCAGCGGTACATGTCGTTCCAGCGGGCATCCTGCCCCTGACAGCACATGTTCATCACTGAGATCATCCTCAGGAACAGCTCCAGGATGTCAGCCCTGTCCCTGTGATCATCCTTGCCCGTGATCAATATGCTAAATGTTTAATCCAGTTAGAGGTAAAAAGTAACTTCCTATTACAATATTTAGCTGTATCTATGCCCTACATTCTGTTTCCGTTGAAATTCAGCATGACAACACAATATGTGTTTGAGTTGTCGCAGTGAAAGCCGCTCACACTCTGCCCCTGGGTTGGCCCCCTACGGGAAGCTTTTGCGCAACGTCTGTAAAAGATGTCCCATCAACTAATAGTGAGGTCTATTTCTCAGATTTTCAATGTACAATGAGAAATTAAAATAAAGTACCTGTATCCATCTGAAGATACAGAAAAAGTTTGCATTAATTCATTTATTTATTGTTTACAGATGGATTATTGCTTTGAAAGCATCGATTAACAAATGGCTGCCTTTACATCAAGCCCTTCAGGACTACTTGAGTCAACCACCTGAGGCTACTAGAATGTAAATGAAGATTTGAACAAGTTAAAGTGAAATGAATTAAATCATCTGATATTTTAATGTCTATGCATTTAAACAGAGCTTTCTGCCCAGTTTTCTGATTAACTATGACAAACCTCAAATTGACATAAAAAAATATAAAGACCTTGTAAAGTTCTGTATCAAAGGGCACAAATACAGTAGATGTCGGATGGCATGGCTATAAAAGAAAACATCTCCTTCATCCATGCATCCATTATCAACCGCTCATCCAGGATCAAGTCGTGGGGGCCGTAACTTTAGTGGAGAAGCCCAAAATTTCCTTTTCGTTCAGCTTCTCAGGGGGGAACCCCAGGTCAGTCGAAAGACATACTCCCTCCAGCATGTCCTGGGTCGTCACTGGGGCCTCCTCCTGGTGGCACATGCCCAGAACACCTCACCAGGGAGGTGTCCTGGAGGCAAAATAAGTAGATACCAGAGCCCCCACAGCGAAGAAACAGCGGTTCTTATCTGAGACCCTCCCAGTTGACCAAGGTTCTCTCCCTATCACTAAGGGTCAGGGCTCTCGTTCTTTCAGTCACGACCCACAGTTTGCGATTGTAAGTCGTTGTGGTTCGAAAACCCATAAGGTGATAGCCCATGAGGGGAAGAAACATCCCGTCTGATAATATTCTATTAATGAAAGTTTGCAATATCCATTTTCATAAAGGTAACTTAAAAAAGCCTAAGTTCAGAATCATTTACCGCACACACACACAAAAGAATATCATTGGTCACCAATGGCGACGTATCCCATTTTGAATAAAATTCCTTGACAAGAACAACCTTGTAGCGACCTCTGGCATCCTTGAACAAACTGTGTATTGCAGATGTGTGAAACATATTTCGTATTTTCCGCACTATAAGGCACACCTATAAGGCGCACCATCAATGAATGGCCGAGTTTTCTAAAAAATGTCATATAAGGCGCACCGGATTATAGGGCGCACAGAGTTGAAACCATAGTACTGGCTGGGGTTGCATTATGCATCCACTTGATAGAGTTGCATTACGCAGCCACTAGAATGTGTTTTACTAAGGGGAATGTATTAAAAACAATCAGCAAAGTTATCAAACTTTATTAATAGACTATAAACTTTATTCATCCAATATCAGCGTTGTATGGCTATTATACTAAGAAATATTTGTTATTAAAAAAATCAGACAAAACAGAATGGGTTATTAATTGCTATTTAACCACTAAACAGGAGCCGCAGAGCGCAGAATAGATCCAGATCAAGCCATGCATTCATGAACGTGCTGCGCCGCAATACTTTTGATTTTCCCCTCCGCGTGCATTATATATTTTGACCATCTATTTCGTTATGGAGCACAAAGAAGTCATGTATAAACGAAAGTCGGGAAATTTAAACAACAAACATGAAACGGTATGAGTGAGGAGCCAAGCGCCGGTGAAAGCCTGGCACCGCCATCTTTTTCGTTTTTTCTCGGCATGCATTAAATATTCTCAACCCGCTATTTTGTTATGGAGCACAAAGAAGTTACAAATAAATGAAAGTCAGGGAAATTTAGATGAGAAACATGCAACTGTATGAGTGAGGAGCCATGCGCGGGAGAAGGCGTGGCGCTGCCGTCTTTTTCATTTATTCCTCTGCATGCATGATATTAACCCACTATTTCGTTATTGAGCACAAAGAAGTTACGGGTAAACGAAAGTCAGGTAAATTTAAACGAGAAACACGCAACGGTATGAGTGAGGAGCCAAGCGCGGGTGAAGGCGTGGCGCAGCCGTCTTTAATTTTTTCCTCGGCATGCATGATATATTTTTGACCCGCTATTTCGATATGGAGCACAAAGAAGTTACGAATAAACGAAAGTCAGGGAAATTTAAACGACAAACGTGTGTGGTGCCACACACTCTTAAGTCCACCAAAAAAAAAAAAAAAATCGGGTTGGGCCTTTTTGGTGCGCCTTATTGTGCAGAAAATATGGTAGCCCATGGGTCGGTTTGGGCCCGCAAATGGGTTTAATCTGGCCAGTGAGAAGATTTTGTAAAGTATAAAAATGAGCAGAATTTTTTTTTTTTTAAATGAAATACTTGAAATGTTTATGACTAATAGTAATGTTAATATTTTATTTGTATTAGTGATGTTGTACTTGTTTCAGTTTGGACAGTATTAAAAATCTAAATTATCTTATTGGTCCGGCCCACTTGGGAATAGATTTTCCTCCATACTTAAACAAGTTTGGTGTATTGTATGATAAAGAATGTTGCATTCATGAATGCAAGCACGGCTACCTTTGGCTTCCCCTCACTGAGGTCTTGTGTCAACCTGGCCCATTATTTTTGTTTTTACTGCTAATAAAAAGGGAATAGAGGATTGATTTTCATTGTTCATGTAACGGTGACAATAACATTTTCTATATACAGTAATTATCTTTGTTTTTTTAATGGTTATGAAAGACACTTTCCCTTAATTCGCTTGTTGTGCAGATAGAATAAATAAAATGCCACTTTTTCTGTGTTGTAAGGCATAAATTCCGAATAAATTGTACAATTATATCTTAGTGTGTGTTCACTTCCACACATGCAGACCAGATGCCAGAATCTACTGTGTTCCAATTCATTAGGCATTATCTGTTCTTGAAAGAATCAATGCAATTTACAGAAAATAAGTGTTTTGGCTGAGGTCGTTGTTCAGTTTACAGACTGAAGTTAATTTGCTCAATTATTAAGTTTTGGGTTTTTTTTTTGTTTCTTTCATGTCTTGGGTTTATGTTGGTTTTCCTGGTCCTTTCATGTTTAAGATTTGAGTTTGTCTCTTTCTCAGTGGTTCATCTTTCTGTTCCCTTGTGTCAATGTTGTTACTGGGATTACGTCCACCTGCCCTTGTCTACCTGTTTCCCTTATGTCTGCCAATCAGCTCCCTGCTCCAATTGTGTCTTGCCCAGGTGTTCCTTGTCGTCTTGTCAGTTTTGAGTATACTGTATTTTGTTTCCTGTTTCCTTTCAGTCCGCGTCGAGTCATTGATGATGTTCTGTTTTTGCTGTCTTTGTCACTCCTTCATATTCTCTGTGAGTTTAATTCCTGTCGTTCCCCAAGTCCCTTTTTCAAGTATTTTTGTAGTAAGTTTTTTTTTAAATGTTTTTTTTTGTTTGTTACTTTGTATGCAGTTTTTATTCAATGTTCATTTTTTCACCCTTTTATGTGTTAAATTGTTATTTTTAATGCACGCTGCCTCCCTGCATTTAGGTCCACACCTTTCCACACCCTCTCCCACCATGTACACTCTCAACAATTTTGGGTGGGCGGACTCATGAGTCAACTGACACTAGCTAAATGACACTGAGTTGTCAGCTGCAGTGTTTGTGTAAAGACATCTTGACATTAAAATAGTCTCACAGTTTATGCATGACTGTCTAAAATTGTATTTACTGTAGCATGTACATTCATTTGTTCAATGACTACATATACCTTTGCTTTGGTATTCAGATACACTCAATTTCTCCCAGCTCAAAACTGATTTTTTGCAACGTCGTGGATGTGAACACAGCCAAATTACTTGAGCGCAGCTGTTCTATGCACATAAAGCTTTTTTTTTTTTTTTTTTATATATAATCGCACCACCTAACTCCCTTTGCCAACAACTGTTGACTGCTCACTTGAATTCTTAAAAAAAAAAAAAAGTCTTTTTGGTCAGTTGCTAGTATGAAGTAAAACACAAGACTTCAAGATTCCCTGTCTTAGTTTGCAATAAGCTTTAATCGATACTGTAACAGTCATTTGTTAACATCAAGTAGACAGTACATGTGTGAGAGATAGATGAGTGGAAACAACAAAGGGATGTGAGAGATGTGTTTATTTACATACAGTAGTTTGGTTTGTACACCCTTTGAAAGTGTTGTTTGTTAATCAGTACAATGCCCATTAGTTATATTTTAGGTGAATAAATCAATATGCCGTGACTTATATTGCATATTACATCCCACATTGGAGATGTAGTGTTGTGACAGTGGTCCCCAAACATCGCTTTGAGTACTGAGCAGCACAAAGAGATCCATGCACGCACACACACACGCACACAAATATTGTAGATAAAATAAGTCAACCTCCCATCACCCCCACCATGTTGATTACCTTTCGAACGGCAATATTTGTAGGGTTGGGCGATTATATAGATTGAGAATTGTGTCATTAAGTGACCAACTGCAAGCTGTGAACATATTTACTCAACCAGGCACAAAATAATAGTGATGACAAATGACAAAACGTACAGCCTAATGCGCTTCTAATGGCGTGCCATGACATGCCGTTGTCTTTGTAAGATGAAGCAATTTTGACTAGTGCTCTTTCCCATCAATTGTGTGGCCGTATCGCCAATCACACAGAATAAAACAAAGCTTTTGTGCAAGGCATGTGTCATTGTGTCATCTTTTGATGCACCACAATTGCTAGTAGCAATGATGTTAACACTGTACCTACAGTAGTATCAGAACCTTTTTATTTAGTTTTGATCATTCATTACTATGAGGAGTCCAATTACGAGTTCACAGTGTTAATATTTTGAATAAATGAAAACAATTTTTTTTAATTTACTGCCCATGTTAATAAAAAAAATAATGTTGAACATGAAAATGTTAAGTTAAATCTAGATGTATTTGTTTTCAGTAACTATGCTTTAAAACTGACAATTTAGAAGCAATGATGTGAAATCCACAAAAAGAATGTACTAGTCGCAACCGGTTCATGATACGAAAAAGGTTGGGGACCACTGTGTTATGGGACAAACTAAATGACAGTTTCAAAGCAAAACAATTAAGGTGTATAAGGGGGGGAAAAAACTCAAAAGGTGTACAAATATTTCTCCAGGACTGAAGGTGTACCAATGGCTTGCTTGTATGAAAAAAAGCAGTGTTTGATCATGGTTCTGACATAATGTATTTGACTGCAGTGCCATCAGGGACAGAAAATGTTTTCTGAGAGTAACAAACATTTACATACATGATTTGTACTGCACTGGACCAGTCAAAAATAAACAAGCTAAATCCCCCCCATATTTGCAATTGAAGCACTAAGTACAAAACAGATACGTATGGTGGTTTTTGGTGTTTGATGTGATTGTTCGACCTAATTGTGCCTGATATTTCTTATTTCTAGCATGTGAAATTGGTCCAGTTCAGTTCCATTTGTCCTATGGATTGTCACTGTCATGTCTAACTGCATGGAAGGACAATGGTATCAAAACAATTTCCCAAGGCTTAAACACTCAGAAATAGGTCGATATTGAATTTGGAATTTTTAACCCTTTCACTCATGTTTGGACAATGCACCCCACAGCTTTTCAAATAATCGCAGTGGGTATAGAAACAGTTGCAATAAGATGAAGAAATGGCATCCCAGCAGTTCATTACACACCTACCTACAGATTCTAGTGGCATGTAGCAACTTTTCCATTCACGACAAGCCAGTGCTGGGCCTACTGTCAACAAGGTAGTTTGCCTTGTACAATTTGTCCTCAATTAACCATCTAGTACTGCGGAAATATATTAATATGTGGTGGTATGTGTTACTATAGATTATACTGATTACTATGTATTGTAGGCCTTTGGTGATCATTTTCACTTTTCTGGCACCTTTATATTGATGATTATTATTATTATTATTATTATTTTAAAATACCAATGGGACAAAAAATCCCAAGGCCTGTACCCTAATCTAAGAAAGTTGGAATTTTTTCAACTAATTTTCCAAGTATTCTTGACTTAGAAATAAGTAATATACAGTATGCCAGGGGTGGCAAAGTCCGGTCCTCGAGAGCCACATTCCACCCTGTTTTCAATGTTTCTCTTCAACCAACACACCTGCCTCAAATCAGGGTCGTTATCAGAATTCAGTGAAGCAAGCCGATGGGGTCATTATTTGAATCAGGTGTTTTGCTTGTAGGGAAAGATCGAAAACAGGCTGGATTGCGGCTCTCGAGGACATCACTTGGCCTCCCCTGCAGTATGCCATAAGTTTTATTTCTTCTTTTTTTTTTTTAAATAAAAACTCGATAGTGAAAGGGTTAAACTGCAAAAACTAGATGAGACATTGTAGTGATATGCTGACTTGACAAAGATAAAAGAAAAAATGGATCCGCAACATTGTGACTCACACAATCGTCTGCGGTCCAATACAAAGCTATAAAATAATTCGACTTTAGGACCGATAAAAATGCTCAGACGGTGTATTTATTTTGCAATCCCTTCTGTTTAAATCATTTGTGGACTGAAAAACAATTCAATGCTTTAGCGCACAGGTGTCAAAGTCAAGGCCCGGGGGCCAGATCCGGCCCGCCACCTCACTTTTTGTGGCCCTTGAAATGCTGATTTGACTTCAGGTTTCTGACTAAAATACCAAAATTGCAAGTTGTCTTTAACTTTTAAAAATTTGGGGGAAGAAAAACAAACATTTTCTTATTCTCCAAATATCTTTTGAACATTTGTTGCCGGCTTCTGATATCAAATCTTGGTAAATGTGTGATCAACACACTTAAAACGTATTTGAATTCACAGTCATTCCGGCCCTCTGACAGAAACAATCACTACAATGCGGCCCAAAATAAAAATTTGTTTGACACCACTGCTTTAGCGCATGCATACTGACCTCTGCATGATTCCTCAAAGTGACAATTTAGTAACAATTCAGATTCCCACATAAGATAGTGAATTAGCATGTCCAAGTCGCTGCATTATTTCAACTGTATGTACATTAGCCTGACAACTGTCTCTACTGACATGCTCAAATTACTCAACAGGCACCGTTAAATGCCACCACTTTATGCTAACATGACATGGACAAAGAATGAAAGCAAGTTGACCTAATTTAATCCTAAATCGATCATTTTGCGGTTCAAATTATACGTATATAGGTTTAAATGTGAGTGTGAATGGTGATTTGTCTACTGTGTGCCCTGTAACAGATTGGTGAGCAATTTCAGTCAGAATGGATAGCTTCCAGCTAACTGTGAAAGAAATTAGGTCAGGCATTACAAAAAAAACATTCAGAAACATTCAACTAATACTTCTAGTCAGTGTCACAAAAAAAACACACACACACGACACAAAAAAGTAATTATTAATATCTTTTTAAAGGCGGGTTTTTGATAAAGCTCATTAATCCCATTAGATGGTGTTAGTGGTCAAAATGTTGAGGCTGGACAATGTATGAATGCTGAATTTATTTGCAGTTGCCTCTGAACATTCATCACAAGTTGACATTCGTATTGAATTTGCTTTCAACCAACTCCTGAGGCAGGTGTCATACACCCTTAAAGTCTTAAATCCCCTGTATTGTCAATAAGGTAAATTAGCTTTTTTCATGATTGATTATTCATATTGACTCATTATTATCTGTGTGATGATGATGATAAAAACACAATATTCAACCAATGATTAGTTGAAGAATTTAATCTTTAAATTTACCTTATTAAATGACAGAATTGTGGAACTGACGCTTTTTTGACTGGCAAACTTGTTCAAATGTACAGTACTTGCAAATATGTTCTCAACTAATCTGCAAATAGGATTAAACCTAATTGAATACATTTCTGTGAGTTTTCAAATTCATTTTTTTCCCCATAAAGCCACGGGGTGTTGGCTTCACCATGATCATACAATCTGATGGCATTATGGAAAAAATGCCAAACGTAAATCACATGCTGCAGACCAGCAGGCATCAGGTAACCCCTAAAGATCACGAGTGGCCCGACGGCCTGTTTGGCAAATAGCTTGCAAGTGATAGAACATTGTGATTTTCTAAGAATTTTACAAGTAATTAATTATACATATATTACGTTTACATTACACATTACAATTGATTTACATAAATTACTGCAGCTATTCCTTAATTATTGTGAGAAAACATTAATTCTCTCAGTGCCATGGACGAGGATTCTCGTCTTTTAAAATAGTAATGAAATTCTGTGGGTTTTATGGAGGCTTGGCGACACCCTTCACGAGGGCTTTTCTACTATGGAGCCAATCGAGCACTGTAGTGATAACTGTGACCATTGGATGGCAGTGTTGCTATACATACTACACATACAGTACATACGCGTAATTCTAAGTAAAGAATGGAAATCAATCTTTCATATGATAGCACCCATGTGTACATAGACATAACACGCAATATTCTATTGGCCTTGAAAGATGAGTGAAAATGCTAAATATACTGACACTCTAGAGGTTGCCTTTTCCGATAATGCTTGGCACTGAAAGAGTTGACAAACACATAAACTGGTATCCCTTTGAATTACTTGAACCAAAGAAGTAGCTCTGTTTCAAAAAGCTGCAGACATAATTACATAACAATTACAAATTAAAAAATGTGTTGAGTTAATTTTCAAACACATTGGTACAACTTCGACCAAATTGTGCACATGCAAGTTCACACCCCGAAGCATTATGGTGTTTGAACAAATTTCAGTCAAAAGGTATTTAACCCGCATAAGCGGTTCCACATTTCCATTGTAAAGTGATTCTGCATAGAGTACCACAAAATCTTTTAACTCGTACATGGGAAATAACTTAACACAAAAACTAAATGACACGAACAAATAAACAATGGCTCTAAAACAAATACATGTGATTGATCATGTTCACTTAACAATAGTCCATAGGGTCATATCGAAAGAAAAATTACATTTTAGAGATCCCAATAGGCAGTAAAACTGGCATGATTGTAATTTAAATCTGACACAATGTAATATGTGTATGTATCCGCTGTAATAAATACAGTAGATAAACCAGTTATTGCTAAGATATCATTCACATTTTGACCACCACAATCTTAATATAGTGTGAGAACTAAAAGTGTTTTCTTCAATGTTATGCGTTCAGTGCAGGGTTTAATCCCAGTTAATAAAAGAGCACGATTATCAGGCCGTCTCGTTAAAGAACTGCTTCTAATCTGAGTGCGCAGAAACCGTGCTGGAAATAGCACCCATATCCCTCCTACCAGTGAAAGACGCCTAAAGGATGTCATCTTCTGTGCTTTTAAGTTTTGTTTCGAGTAAACATGCGCTCTCCCCGCAGGGTGAGGTGTTGCAGTTGGTACTGTAACACCTCAGTGTCCGACGATTCTTTGATAGTGATTTTGTCGAGGTTGAGGTAATCCAAAGACTTGGACTGGGTCCTCTTTCCTTTAAGCCGACATAGGGGTAGAGGCGCATGCACGCCCCTCCCATGTTCCCCTGTAGTCATGGACCTGAGGAAGGTGTCGCTCGAGCTGGGCATGCGCCGCCTTCTTCGACCGTTAGCAGCTGGAATGTCATAAGGCTGGTAGTAGCGATTTTTGGCTTTAAAAATTCTTGAGGAGCGGTGGATGCCCATATCTAGAGGTTTAGAGGCACCGTTCTGGATGGGGCTTGGCATGGCCTCTGATAGCAAGCTTTTCTCTGGGGAGCTTTCTGACCATTTGTGGGCAAGTTTGAGCAGCTCCTCACCAGTTGTGAAGCCCACCAGATAGTTTGAGTCCATGTGGAGGATCTGGTATCCCGCTACAGTACCTCTGATGGGGGAGCATGGCGTGCTGGCGCAACGGGGTCTTTCTGCCTCTGCTTTCAGAGTAGCCTTCATCTCAGCTGAAGGTAAAATGGAAACATGGGCCCTTGACACTCCACTGAGATCCACTTCCATGTTGGAGACCTATACCGATGGATGAAACACACACAGTTTGTCACTGACGTGCTTAAAAATGACCCTGAGCCGGGTGCGTCCGGCATGGGTTATAGCAAAAACATGTGGGATTGGTGCCCTTAAGGACTGGAGTTGGTGACCCCAAGACTAGTAGTGCCTTCACAATCCATAGCAGGCGCATCACAGACAAGGCAGACATAGCAGAAGCCAGCGGGAGAAGCACAAGACGAGGTAATTCCAAGTGGAAAAACAAAAAGCATAATAAACTACTAGTCAATTATTTTCATCATCAACGTCATCGCGATTTAATAAATAACCTTGACAGCACTCCTAAGTGATTACGGTTTTTAGCATTTAATAGAAATGATAACGCGTGTCAAATTTTCCCCCCCAAAATATTTTCTTTCAAAATGTTAAATGGCCGGATTTATTGTCTGTCTTGACTGTTGGTGGGCGATCGATCATGTTTTGCAAAACCAGAAATACGCTCTGTTTGCATGTTTTTATCTAACATATTCATTCTGATGAGAATTTGTTGTAATTTGTTTAGTAATTTGTTGTGGTGCAGTATGTCTCAACAGAGAAACCAATGCTTATTAAGGAAATTGAAATTGGTCATTATGCTTATTTTATTTGGTGGTACCGATTTATAAGCTTAAAATGTGATTAGTGGTATGAGTACCACTAGAAGACTAGAAAATTCAACATTTACATTTCTAAACTGTGCAATATACAGTTACAGTAGTTTAAACTGTTTAAATCCCGTAAAGTACACTTGTATTTATCTTAAAAAATACATTAGCATTTCATCTGTGTCTCGACTATATTTGCATTGCATTTGTTTTTCAAATTTTTTTTAAAATGTAAATGGAACACAATTCGTACTTCACAAACTATTAATTGTTAATGTCTTAAGATAATAATAGCTAATAATTGTGTAAATTGTGTAAAAAAAACAAAAACAAAAAAACATTTGCCTAGTTTTTGTTTAGCACTTCCAAATACTGCATCACATTAAGTTGATCATTTTCTGGTACTTCTTTTGATGGTGCAATGTCTATCAAATTTGAAAACCACTGATTTAACTAAAAGACACTTCGTAACACTTCTGGATTCATGCAGTAAACTTAAAGTATGACAAATCCATCTTGACAAGCTTCAACTGAAAAAGTCTTTCATTTTCATCTCACTACTGGTGTCAAAAGGGGTGAGGGCAAGCACTTTTTATTTTAACTCCCTATCTGTCTTTTGAACTGTTTTTGCTGATCTTCTATCTCAAAACTAGGTAAGTGTGTGACAAATACACGTAAAATTTATTTGACTTCACAGTCATATTGGCCCTCTGACTATAACTAAAATGTGGCCCACGATAAAAATGAGCTTGACACCCCTGATCAAGATGTGTCAATGCATGATGCAACAGATGTGAGTGCAATCTCTACTTCCAGAAATTGCATGTTTATATTCAAAATGCTCATTGTACATGTGATTAGGAAAAATATTAATAATATTTAATTAATATTAATATTAATAATAATAAGGAATGTTTGTTCAGCTATCCAGCTTATTACATGGGCTTCCACTAGCTGGCTGAAGATTCATAATAAATGAACCTGTGTATTCACAGGTGATATTTTGTTTAGCGTTGTATTGTGCTGTTGTTGTTGTTTTTCAATGTCAAATATGCACTGTTTTAAATCTGCATTTGAGTACACGGATGTTGTCCCCAGGGTGCATTATCGTGTATAGCATGGCAGTTGCTATGATATGTTGTGATGTTTTACCCGGCTAGCCGACAGCTCTTTTATTCCGCTTTAGTTTGCAATAGAACGCCGAGCTTCTGTTGAATTCACAATAAACATAAATTGTTAAGTGTTTAGGTCTAGCACGTTAATGTGAAAGCAGTCGGTGCCATGCAAGCTTTTGTAATCGCTGTATTGCTACGGTTACATTGTTGCAAACCAGTCCAAACCAGAGAGTCGGGCTGTAAACTGCAGAGGCACGCCATGGCGCGGCGGCGTCACCAATTGGACAGGGGCTAACCCCTGATAATAAAAGACAAGTGCTTGGATTTGGACACTCATCATCATGTCAATTTCACAGCAACAAATTTCATCCGAATACACAGCGCAATAACACGTTTAATACAATGTGAGCTGTCGAACAAATAAAAAGCCCAGGCCCGTTCCCATCATTGGTGATCAAATCAGTAACACTTTGCTGCCATTGCCCTCATTATATTAAAACATAACAAACGTGTCGAATCAGCAGTTATTGCTACGGATTGATGTTTTGTAAACGTAATTATGTAACGCAAGTGCAACGTAAAACGGGTGAGCGCCGTTTCCTCGTAATAAGATCAATTCCTGTCATCTTCGTTTTTAAAATCTCCGTCTTAATCCACAGAGCAATACGCGAGTAAAAAGACGTAAGAAACGAACAGATTATTCAACAAAATTGACAACAAACCTGTTTGGCAGCAGCAAGTAGGATGCAGCCTCTCCCCTATCGCTGGCCTTCGCTCCCGCAGTCACCCGCAACAGGAAGAGTACTTCCTGTTTGGATTCACCACAACAAAGCTCCAAACAAGTGAATCCTCGGTGTCAAGGTTCGCGCTAATGCCGTGCGTCTATAAATACAGAAATATTCTTGGACTCTAATCTCATAACTATATTTACTACTTACAATTTTTAAGAGTAAAACAATATATATATATATATATATATATATATATATATATATATATATATATATATATATATATATATATATATATATATATGTATATATATATATATATATGTGTATACATACACACACACACATTGGTATGAAAAGGGCACCCCTGATTTTCCTTTCAAAATCATTGGTGGAATTCGGATCAGTAATTTCAGTCAAATATATCCTATAGCAGATAAACACTGTGATACTGTGAAATGCAGTTCGGATTTACAGAAAGTGTGCAATAAATAGTTAAACAAAAGTAGGAAGGTGCAAAATTTTGGGCACCCCAACATAATAATGACATCAATATTTTGTAGAGCTTCCTTTTGCGGCAATAACAGCCTCTAAACGCTTCCGATGGCTTCCAATTGAAGGTCTGGACTCTGATTTCTTGTTGAAGGTATTTTCTTCTTTTTAAAACATCTCCAGTTCAGTCAGGTTTGATGGTTTCCCAGCATAGACAGCCTGCGTTAAATCACACCACAGATTTTCAGTAATATCCAAGTCTGTAGACTGAAATGGCCATTCCAGAACGTTGTATTTGTTCCTCTGCATGAATGCCTTTATAAAATTAGACCAGTGTTTAGTGTTGTGGTGTTGTTGAAGTATCCAGCCCTGGAGCAACTTCAATTTTGTCCTTGATTCTTGAACATTGTTTTTCAAGAATATGCAACTTTCAACTTCAACAAGATTGCCAGCACCTGCACTGGCCACACAGCTCCACAGCATGATGGAACCACCACCAAATTTTTCTGTGGGCGGCAAGTGTTTGTCTTGGAATGCTGTCTTCTTTTTCTGCCATACACACAGCTCCTTGTTAGTCCAAATAACTCAATTTTAGTTTCATCAGTTCCCAACACCTTATTCCAAAATGAAGCTGGCTTGTCCAAATGTGCTTTTGCATACCTCAAGCAACTCTGTTTAAGGCATGTGTGCAGAAAAGACTTCAGGAGTATTATTCTCCCATGCAGCATCTCTTTGCGCAAAATGCGCTGAATAATTGAACAATGCACAGTAACACCTTCTGAAGCAAAATCATGGTGTAGGTCGGGCATCACGTATTGGCGGACTCCGGCCGAGGTCCGGACAGGTGGTCCGGACTCTGACCACTCGCAAAATAAGTAGTGTTTTCCCCATAGAGCGGTTTTGAACGCATATAGAAATTTACCGCGGGCGCGGCTTCTACAGTCAATACGGTAAACTAGTATTCAGTAGCAACGCCTACTAACTTTCCACAGAGCAGGGAAAGGAAGGCTGAGACGAGACATGGCTTGTTGTAAAAAGAGGAAAGTAGACACTGAAAATCATTGTTTTAAGGATGAATGGACTACTAAATATGTGTTCATTCATTCTCCAAGCCTGTGTGCTTAATTTGTTCCGAGACCGTGGACCTGATAAAAAGTGGGAACGTGAAGCGCCACTATAAAACAAGGCTTGGCTCATTTGAGCAAACGTATGGCCCTGCTACCCAGGTGAGGGCACAGAAAATAAGCGAATTGCATGCTCAATATGCAAGATCGACACGACTCATCACTCACACATTCATAGCCAACAACGTGCAAATGAGTGTGCATTAAAAAATATCATGGATTTTAGGGCAGCATAAAAAACAATTTAATGACGCTCCTATGGTGAAGGAGATTATGAACGCTGCAGCGGAGACACTGTTAGACAGAAAACTAAAGGATGAAATGTGTGAGAAAGTAAAACAAGTCCCATTTTCCGTTAAAACGGCAACAAAAAAGTCAGAAATGTTAGCAGAGGATGTTCCGGCACAGCTTGATGCAGCCGTTCAGTCCGCACCATGCCTATCTCTAGCCATTGATGAATCAACAGATGTTACCGACAATCCCAGATCT
Organism: Hippichthys cyanospilos; assembly: GCF_059441005.1. Taxonomy (NCBI): domain Eukaryota; kingdom Metazoa; phylum Chordata; class Actinopteri; order Syngnathiformes; family Syngnathidae; genus Hippichthys; species Hippichthys cyanospilos. The sequence continues at coordinate 2,566,143 of NC_142383.1, forward strand.
TGGTGTACGTGAGATTCTTCCACAACGATACAAAACAGATATGTGAGGACCTGCTTGGTGTCACACCACTTGAGACACAAGTGGAGAGGACATATATGCAGCAATTAAAGATATGCTGGGAAAGAGGGGCATAGACATGAAGCAAGTCGTCTCTGTCACCACAGATGGTGCCCCCTCCATGGTGGGAAAAGAAAAAGAGGCAGTGCCCCGAATGAAAGCAGACAACCCAGATCTTATTGCTTACCACTGTCTCATCTGCCAAACTGTTTTGTGTGCCACACTGTCAGAGTAATTTGCTGAAGTAATGAACGCAGTGATGGAACTGATCAACTTTCTTAGGGCCTCCTCATCCCTTCAGCATTGCCTCCTGAGAGAATTTCTGGTAGATGTTGAGGCAAAGGCAAATGATCTGCTGCACAACAATGTAAGGTGGCTGAGTAAAGGGAATGCATTGGGGCGTTTCTTGTCCGTTCGAAAGGAAATAGCTGCTTTTTTAGAGCAGCTAAGCAGTCAGAAAACAGCTCAGTTTTCACTTTTTCTGAAAGATGACCACAAGATAGAGATAGTTGCATTTTTAGTTGACATCACATCTTAATAACCTCAATTTGAAACTACCGGGCCAAAAAAATTCAGTTGCAGATATGATGTCAGCAATTCGTTGTTTCCAGAGAAAGCTAGACCTTTTCAAACAGGATCTTGATGGAGAGTTGGAGCATTTTCCAACTCTGAATGAACAGTGTCAGGCTGAGAGAGATCTTTCTTCCTATGTTGCCTTCACTGACAAGCTGGTTAGAAATTTCAGTGACAGATTCAACAACTGCCACCTTGGGCAGCAGCTCCTCCTGCTAATTCAAAATCCCTTCCTCATCAGCGATGTCAGATTATTTTCAAAGGAGGTGAGTATGGCATTCAAGTGGGCACAAGCAGGGCCTCTGCAGCTTGCTCATTGATCTGCAAGGAAATGCTGCATTAAAAGTACTGTACGCATTCACAATGTTTGGATCAACCTACAGCTGTGAGTCAGCATTTTCAACTATGAACCAAATAAAAAACAAGCACCGATCCAGGCTCACACAAGATCGCCTTCATGTCAGCATGAGAATGGCATTAACCCAGTTTCAACCCAGATTTAAACTCCTGGCAGGTCAGTCACATGCCCATTTCTTCCATTGAAAGGAAGAAGAAAAGATGAAAAATGATAAAGTTCAGGAATAAGAAAGAGAGTTCCATGAAAAATGTTTTGCACTTTTTAGTTCATTATTCCAGACTTTTTTATTTACTTGAAGAAGGCTTCAATGATAATAATGAAAAAAAAGGACAGTTCAAAGAAAAATGAAGTTAATATGAAAAAAATGAAGGTTTTTTTTTTTTTTTTTTCACTTGAAGAGGCATGGGACCACTCAGTTGCACTATCATTTATTTTATTCTGAAGATTCCCTTTTGGTTGATTTGAAATAAAAACCTTAAATGTAGTTGATTGCCTGTGACTACTTTTATTTATGATAAGAGATTGAATATGTGTCAAATTTATGAATTTGAAGTAAAAACTTAAACAATTAGTAACTTTTTAAAAATGTGGCCATGACTTTGACTCGGACCTTCTACTCGGGCAAAATGTAATAACCAGACCTTAGGAACTTTTCATGATAATTTCTTACACTGTAAGAAATTTCAAATTCATTTTGAAGTAATTTGTTACTGTGAAGACAGAGCAAGTTGGAACCTACAATCAAGTGGCGCAATATTTTGCTGACAATGCTGCACTATCGTTAGCTTAGCACAGTAACAACAGTTCAACAGCTGTTAAGTGAAGCAAACGCTGCACATACCAGTTGTCCCAAGTTCTCGCTTTCTAGAAGCCAGGTGAGTGCTCTTGCTTGGCTCTGTTTTGTACTGAAAGCTCAGCTGGCCGTGTTGGATCACTCCCGGCGACCGCAAAGCGGCCGCCATGATTCATTCTTGCCCCCTGCGTGAGCCGTTGAATGTTCCCGAAGTTAATTGGCTATTGCAACGCGAAACGCGAAAAAAGTTAAAAAAAAAATTAACTTCCCGCGAAAAGCGAAATTTCGCTTCTCGTGACCGCGCGCGGCCATTCACGTCGTTTCATTCGCGTCCATCTCGTCGCCCGACGCGCATTCGCGCCCATTCGCGCGTACTCCATTGACTACAATACAAAACTCTCCGCTTTTTCACCTCGTTCGCGTTCTTCGGTGTCCACGTGGCATCAACTAAATCATCTCCAAAACATTATTTTGGGTGCAGCCCTCGCGGCCCGGTACCAGTTGATCGACGGGGGTTGGGGACCACTGCCCTAAAAGATGTGGGATAATAAATATGGTAATGAATTATAGCCTAGGGTTAAAGCCCTTAGTTAGGTTTGCTTTCATGTTACATTTATCTCACTGTGTAGTGTTTCAGTTGCAGTGTAATTGTAGATTCACATACATGGGTTTAACTTACAAGAACAAAAAAGAATTGGTATGAGTGCGGGCAGAACTAGACCAATGTCTGACTAATGCTGGACCAGAAAAATGGTCAAATGTTATTCTCTAGTGGTGGCGCAAAGGTTGGGCAAGAATACATTGAAAGAGCGACGATAACAATTTCGCTCGCCTTGAAAAAAATCACTGACCAACGATAATGGGAAAGGGGCGAGGCTCTGACGAATGTCTAACTAGCAAAAAAATGTAAGTTGACCTCCTTTGGTGAAAGTAAACAGTTTAAATTCAATTTTGTTGTTTTATCGTTTAAATTGCCATGACAACTGTGTGACATTGGCATGCCCCAAACTATTGACTTACAGAACTTAATAAATACGGAATGTTGTGACACGACCTTCGTGCGATCGGGAAAAAAACAATGGGGCGAAATTCTTTGAGACTTGGAGCTCAAAGTCGGGACTGTCCCAGTTAAAACATCTTACCACTCTATAAATGAGTTTAAAGTAAATATTGATACTCCTGTAGCCAAAAATATAGCCAAAAATTAATATTTTAATCACCTCCTTTCAAAACTGTCCCTTTAAATTTATCAATACTGTACATGATGAGAACTGGAGCCATGAAAATTGAAAGAAATGCACTTTATATGTACCAAACAGATGAGTCAAAATGTGTGTATATGGTCAATTTTTTTTTTTTTTAATTTTCAAAAAGCATTGTTCAAGTCACATTGTTGTCCTTTCAAGAGAAACCAAGATCGTCATATTTATTTATGTTTCAAACAAAGTAGATATTTGCCTTTGAAGATGTCATCAATGAAGCTGGCCAACTGTAAGCGGACATTGAAAAAAGAATTATGATCATTTTTGAGTCATTGATTCATTTACATTCAGGTTAAAGACGAAACAATTGACAGCATTCCTTACCAGCCAGAAAATGATTACACCTGTATTTTTCTTGTATGTGTTATCTGTAATGTATTTGACTGACAGGTATGAACAGCTCTTCATATTCTGATTACAAAGATAATATTTCGACAAACAGGAGGTCATCCAAATCAATCCAAGTGTGTGTTCTAGTCCTATATTGCATTTAGAATAATGGATAATGACACTGATGATTGAACGGGCAGATTGAATGGCTTTACGACTCACAACTGCCGTGTAAATCCAGGACAGGCTGGAGCATGCATTTTGGACTTTGTTAGCAGACTGATTGATATATTGGAGCTTCTTCACTTTGAGACACTGAAGGTTTGAGCTTCTTTACTTCAACTTAGGAGACACAGAAGGCAGCTTGCAGATTATTCTTGATCAGAAAATTAGGTGACTATATGGCCCTGTTTGCATTTGCAGTTGCCTTAAAGGGGCCGTAACATGAGAAGTCAACTTCTTGGAGCTTTTAACCATTTTCCAATGTTGATTTCTCACCCTGTTGTTTTCCTTCATCGATACATTTCTTCCTTATTCCGTGCTCTCATACCGGACCCGCCCGTGCATATAAAAACAGCTTGAAGTGCGCTTATTACGACGGGAGCAAGTCGTACCTCCCCAACACCTCCCCCTACTGCCTGTGCAAGAGAAAATACACGTCAACCATATCCACTTCTTTTAGTTTTGTTTTTTGGTTCTGGAGCTGAGGAGGAGAAATTTTGCACCGAGTCGCCATGTCGTTTCATTTATCAGCTACAATGTTTTACTGTACAAAATGCTCAAGTGTCCAAAATGTGTATTTGGGCGCAAATAGCCAGACAATTAACGTCAGTAGTATATATTTCACCGATGGGTGGAACTATTGTGATGAATACTGGGTTCCCATGGGGACTGATTTGATAAAAGGAACTCATGTTAGTGAGAGCGGTGTATTGACGCTATTTTGCATTTTAATGTCAGTAGAATGCCTGTTTTTGGCCCTCTTTTGTCACGCTTTTGGATTAGTCTCCATCATCCGCGAGACTCATGAGAATGAGCGGTCAAGATGATGGATGCATGCATGTTTCGGCTGGCAGGCACTGAGCTACGTTTTACTTCTTGGTTAGAAATATAGGTACCATAAAACTCATCTTCCAACAAGAAATTAAATCACCAATGTGCCAAACCTAATTTATTTGCACATATTACATTGTGGAAAGTATTTAAATATCATGTTACGACCCCTTTAAGCATACCAACAGAAAGGCACCATTGATATTTTTATATGTAATTATATACATTTTTTTTTTATTTTTTTTTTTTTACACACTGCTACATACTTGTGTATGGCACTTCATCTAGAAGACATCAACAATTTTGTACATTTCTTTTTAATCTATAAAACTCTATATTCACTACATAATTAAAATAAAAGTCTTACTTTTCATTATTCATTAAAAGTTTTTTGCCGCAAATAATTTAGTAGAAAATAAAGATTAAATAGTGACTGTAATGTTTATAAACAAGCAATTTTCTGCCCTTCTTCACAAAGTTCTTGGGTCTTGTTTGGTGGTGGCACCGGATGACATAAGTTGCAGGTTAACATTTCGTGATACCGCAGTAGTCCTACTGCTATCCTTTGCCCTTAACAGCAGGGCTTTTGCGTTTTCTATTGAAATAAATGGAGGGGGATCCCCCTTTGGATCCTCTGGTTCATTTGCCAACATGCTGTCAATACTGAACTCTATATTATGCAGCATAAGACCATTAGTAACTGCTGAATCTTTGATATTGTGGTTATTTATTATGTTGTTTGCACAAACTAGTTTCTCTGTGGATGCTGAGATCATATGATTAGCTGCAGTAGTGCTTGTGACTGGGAAGTGATCATTTTTCAGAGCACACAGTGGGCTAGGTGGTAAGCTATGAACTTCATGGCCATGGTTGTAATGCGCAGAGGTCCTCTTTAGTTCATCTCGGCTTAAGGACTTGGAATGCTGATGTGCCTTTGACAGCAACAGGGGGTGCTTCTCCTCAGCAGAGGGGCTTAACGCCACAGAAGGGACAGAAATGGCCTGGCTGGAAAGAGTGGCTGACCTCTCTGAGGGAGGAGAGCTTGGAGTTTCAAGGGGGCTGCAGGAAAATGTAGACAGATGAGGCAGGATTTTCTCAGCTGATAGATGCCTATTAAAAACACACACACACACACACACACACACACACACACACAAGAGCTTTACATAAAGTATGTAAAATACATGAGTAAACACTGGCATTAAGATACGTTGTTATAACAGGGGTGTTAAATGTACAGCCCATGCGTTGGATCCAGCCCGCGGGATTATTTCTTGAAGCAATTGAATAAAACTGAACCCATTAGTCCACTGTCCATAATATACACAAATACTAACTTTTACAAGCAATGCTTTGGTGCTAAGGCTTACAAGCGGATCTGGCCAGTCACCACCCTCGTGCTGAATAGTTTGCGGATTGCTTGAGTGACAGAAAGTGGAACACTTTACTAGCATTCACATTAACATTAGAATCTAGCTTCCCCATGCTCAACACAGATAAAATCCTTTGATTGCTCAAAGATATACACAATGAGCAGGAGTTGCCATCTGGGCCATTCACAGACATTCAGCCTTGATCTGTTTTGTATAATAACCGATCAGTCTTGTATTTTTTTTAACGTTGTTTTATTTACAGCTCAGCCATTAGCACACAGTACTTTCCTATTAGACGTGACACCATGACTTTTTCTTTGAGAGTTTTCAACTTCTTGCATCATATATGTTATTACGTGGATTGCCAACCAGTCTCCAAAATGAGACACTACAGCACCATTTTATTCTGTTTAATTCTTTGCACTTCACTATACACCTTGAAAAGAAGTTGTGCAACCACATAATTTGATTGGGGTATTTTTTTCCTGTGGATATTTGTGTTACTATTATTATTATGTATTGTGTATGCGTATACTATGTTTTTGATGGCAAAAAAAAGTTATATTGGTTTGAATAGGGGACCAAAAAGGAAATTATTTTACTTATTTTATTTTATTTTTTTTTTTACATTTTTTTTTCAATAATGTATTTACAACTGGGGCGGCCTTGTGGCGCACTGGTTAGCACGCCCGCCTCAGAGGTAAGGGACTCGACTTCAAATCCAGCTGGGTCTGGCCTTCCTGTGTGTTTTTTGCATGTTTTTCCCAAGCCCACGTGGGCTCTCTCCGGGCACTCCGGCTTCCTCCTACACTTCAAAAACATTCATGTCAGGTGTATTGAACATATTAAATTGTCCTTAGGTATAATTGGGCGCGTGGATAGTTGTTCATCTCAGTGTGCCCTGCAATTGGCTGGCAATCAGTTCAGGGTGTCCCCATCTAGTGCGCAAAGTCAGCTAGGGTAGGCAACAGCAAGCCAGCGATCCTAGTGAGTATAAACGACTATAGATAATGGATGGATGGATATTTACAGTTCACTCATGTTATTAGCTGGTTATTGAGACCAGGCTGGCATGCATAGCAGAAATTTTCGTATAATTGACACTACTCGTTTTTGAGTTCAATAGTGATTTTACCAGTCAGGCCTACTTGAGAGTCGAGAGCCCCTGAGATAAAATGAGTTTGAAAGCTGAGTTAAACAGATGCTCATGTTACAAAGGAGTGGTCAATAAAAACACACAGAAACTCAGCCCTCAATTGCCAACCCCCTAAAAAAGATTATACAGTATTTGTCTTATTTTCCTATATTAATTGGTCAAAGCAGTGGTAGTTCTTGGTTGAATGACGGCCTGTGGAAAACCCTGCTTAGGCACACCCAGGACCCACCAAAACATATGCACACACGATAGTGGACCAGATGGCAGACAATCTAATGAAAACATACACACCATATTCATAAATGTATATTATATAATGTTTTGATGTCCTAATGACTGCCATCAAGAAGGAAATACAACTACAGTATATTTGTCCAATTTGCAGTTAACTTTGAAATCTATTCATCCATTTTCTGAGCCAATTCCAGCCAAGTCAAAAAGCTGACTGTGTTTTGGATTAGTTAACACAAGTACAGGAGAGTCCCATTCACAGCATCACTTAGAGCAATGGTTCTCAACCTTTTTTCAGTGAAATAAGTTTTCAGCCAAGATCCCTTTAACCAGTGCAAAACATTTTTGGTTAAAAAAAAAAAGACTTAAAACATGCAATCAGTGTTTATTAAACCTTAGAACCTTTTAAACATCATTTTTATTGGGCTACAAAAAATAATCAACATAACGTTTCTTTTATGGCTCATAGAAGACATCTGTTATAAAAAAAAAAACAACTTCATTATTAATAAATATTTGTCCACAAAAAGTAATCAATATAAAATGTCAGACCTGTTCTCAAAAAGAAATTATAAATAATTATTTGTCCGTGGAAAAATATTAAACAAAGTGTCCACTTTAGAGAATACAGTAGAGATCTGTTCACAAAAATAAATCATTAAATTAATTATTAATAATTATTTGTCCACAAAAATAATCAATATAAAATGCCGGACCTGCTGTCAAAAAGAAATTGTTATAAACAAATACTTGTCCACAGATAAATACTAAACATAAATCCTCCTCTTTTGTGATTACAGTAGAGCTATGTTCACAAAAATAAGTCATTAACTGAATATTAATATTTAACAACAAAAAAATAATCAACACGTAGTGTCAGACCTGTTCTCAAAAAGAAATTCTAAATAATTATTTGTCTGCGGAAAAATATAAAACATAAAGTGTCCTCTTTAGAGCTTACAGTAGAGATCTGTTGACAAAAAGAAATCATTAAATAAATTATTAATAAATATTTGTCCACAAAAATAATCAACATAAAGAGTCGGACCTGCTCTCAAGAAGAAATTGTTATAAACACTTGTCCACAGATAAATACTAACACAGCACATACATGAGGGAGGACTCAGTTGCCTGTGAGAGAGAGCGCAAGCAAGAGAAACAGACCATGGCAGTATTCCTGTCCATGCTGAATGTGAGGACCAATTGAGAGAGTAAATAAACAGTTTTAGTTGCGTTTAATGAGCAGAGGACAGAAGTGACAATCAATATAGCCATAGCTGTAGTGTCGCTGAGCTCATCAATGAAGAATAGTTATACAGATACGTTTGCAAAAAAATCCATGTGCGAGCTATGTCTCTGCAAATATTCAATTTAATAATGAAGACCCATAGCTATTACTACGAAAAAGCCAGTATAAGTACAAATTACCGTATTTTCCGCACTATTAGGCACACCTAAAAGCCTTATTTTTTTTTAAAAAAGCTGATGGTGCGCCTTATAATCAGGTGTGCCTTATATATGGATCAATATTGAGATTGGGGTTTGTAGATGGGGAATGAACTGATAAAGTAATCTTTACTGTTTCTTTTGTGTGTTTACAGTTGAACAAGGTTGGTCATATTGACACTGAGTTATTATGCTATTTTATTTGAGTTATTATTGTTATTAATTTCAGTATTACTATATTGTGATAGAAAAAGTTTTAAAATATGTCATTAATTGAGGGTGCGTCTTATAATCCGGTGCGCCTAATATATGGAAAACCTTTTAAAAATTGTCATAAATTGAGGTTGCGCCTTATAATCCGGTGCGCCTTATAGTGCGTAAAATATGGTATATAACGGAATAAGGGAATAAGAGGGGCTGCTTCGATTTGCCTGAAATAATGAGGGCTGTGTTCTCACCTACAAAAACATATAAACACCCACTGTAACTGTGCCAGTTCACGAATATACCAGAAGAAAGAAAAATAGACCCATATGCAGTTAGACTACATTTTGTGCTAGACTAGCACTGACCACAAAAATAGTGTTAAATTGCGCCTATAGCATTACACCATTTTTTAACATTTCAGTTTCCCTGTTATTTTCGGTGTGCCTAACATGGTGCTGCTTTGGGGTTGCGCATGAGTTTCTCTTCACCAATATACACTTTTGTTAGCATCATCAGTTATCCAATGCAGTTGTGACTAACAGTTAGCTGGCTAGCTATGGCTAAACCCCGAAAATAAACCTTGTCTTCGGATAGTCCACTGACAAGCCCACTTGTTGTTAGCCACGAGTGCGACGACATCACAGTTGCCAAAGATGCCAGAACACCTTGATCCCAGATTTGAACCCTAATCTTTGCACTGTGAGTTGGAAGTGCAAACCAGTCGTCCAATGTGCTGCTAAGATTCTAATATTGTCTGTTTTTTTTATTTTTTTTTATTTTGGGATGCTTTGAATGAAAATTGTCTTTATACTGTAGTTTTTGTTGACTAGCTCTCTGTGACGCAAAGTTGAAATTAATCAGTTACCTCATACTTTAAGGCACATCCCTGTTGGGGTTGATATGTCTCTGCTCTTCTTTGAATGAGCACTTAGGTCTTTGGTGCCCCCAGTGGCATACAGCCGACCCCTACGGGCTTGTGAACCATGCTGGCTATTCTCCGTCAATGACATCATGGAGACAGATTCAGTGTCAGACAAAACACTGTTGCTCCAGTCATTACTCCAGCTGTGAAAACAGGGAGGGGGACGTTTATATGTAGACAGTTCTCAGACAGCTCCTTTAAAATAACATTTTTTTTTTTTTTTAAATTGCCCCATGCTGACATTTGGGGGATATGCACTCCTTTTCAAGAAATATCGAAGCAGGAAATCAAAAATACAGGCTGACGGGTCTGGACTGACTGGGTCCCTGTCATAGGGGTGGTGATCAGTGGCATCATCAGAGCCTTTTACTGGGGCACGTGCCCCATTTTGAGGTGTGGACTGGCTGACAGACATAAAAGAATTGCTACACAGATATCAAAGACCTGATGTGAGGTTGACTTGGCCATCCATGTTATTTCGAGTCATACTAATGGCTAAAACTATTTTTAAGTAGACTTTCGTCAGTTATTTAAACACAACCAATCCAGGTTTTTCATTAAACGCATAGCAACACATTTAGCGGTGAAAATGCATTTCTTTGGCAGTCTATGGTAATCTTCGGCGATGAAGTCAGTTCTCGGGTGCCCTGGGCAACAGTCATCCATTATACTGTGGTTGATTGTCCTCGTCACTACTCTTAACTTTTGCTATCCAGCAAAATTTAAAGATGCCTTGGGACTGTGTGGCGATATACTGTTGAGGCCACCAGTTGCTTGAGCGTTCAAAAAATGAGAATAGTGTACGTAAATAGTTTCTTTCATGCAATGCAAATGCATTTTATTCCCGTGGTGTCTAAGAGTGTTTTTTGTTATAATGGCTTCACAGGGATACTTTGAGCGTGTGATGTCCATCATACATTTATGTTGCAAAATGTAAAAAAATGTATTGATTAGAACTAGGCACATCGACCAGTATGTAAGGGATGCCCACATTTGAGTGAACACTTCCACAGTTTCAGGGGGTGCTACATGATGGGAGTCCTCAAACGAATACACAGACTGGGATGGACTGTTGGTACTGGACCGGATCAACTCGCTTCAGTTAGAACTGGATCCACATATTTTTCTCAAGGCTTTGCTAAAGCCGGAAATGCACAAGCACTCGCCTAATGGTGGGTACCTGTCAAGATGTAGCAGATGTAACGATGGTTTTAGCCATCTCTGGTATTGACTGCGTTTTCATGTGGTATGAAATGAGTATGACTGCACTACCATGCTCTCAGTGCAAGCAAAATAATTGGACATAATAGGTTAAATCTCATCATGCGTAACTTATAGGGAAACATATATATATATATATATATATATATATATATATATATATATATATATATATATATATATATATATATATATATACGTGAGCTGTGGCATTCTTTTCACAGCCCAAAGCTAAACGTAGTAGCGGGGGCATGCTAAACCAATGGATTGACATCACGAGCACCAACGCCAGCGCCAGTTTGCCTGGCGGAAGTGGTGATTCACAGCGACCTATTTTCAACGCACCAAGAAAACAAAAGTCAAAAGTTTGGAGCATGTTCGGATTTTTCGAGAAAGATGGACAACTCGATAAGACATTCCGAACAGCTCTGAAGTACACAGAGACGAGTATGGTGAGTTAAGGATTTAATTGTTCTCTTTTATGTTATCTTTTATCTAGAACTGCTGCATATAATTTTTAGTTTGTAAGATATTTACATTGAAAGATTGCACTTAAATTATCTACCTCTTGTGTTCAAAACACCAGGAATTACTGCGACTGAATTATTGCACTTTGTTTTTGTTGTCTGTCACTGGAGTTATATTTTTTTATGGATCCCATCCAACAAAATGATGGTCATTCAGCAAGTCTTTTATTTATTTTTTTTTTGCATGTCTCAAAAATAAACATGCGTTGACATAGAATTTTGTTGTTTATTTTTGCTTAAGGAAATGCAGGTTTTTATCTGTTTAAAATAATGTAAGAACAAACAGAACAAATGTTTACGATTGTATTGCAATTGCGAGCGTGCAAAAAAAAAACATTTTGAGTGCAGAAAATAAAACTGAGCGAGCAAAAACAGATTTTGAGCGCAGGAAAAAAACTATTGAGCGCGTAATGATAAGAGTTTGAGCGCGCGCAGATAGATTTTGAACACAGAAAAAGAAGTTGCTCGTTCAAAATTGTCATGGGAGAAATAGAGAGGACCCAAAAGCACGCAGAGACAGTGTCAGAGAAATCTCAGAAAAGAAGACTAGGACAAGCCTAGCTGCTTAAACAGCAAAAAGAGTAACTCAGACCAGCCAAGATTGACTTTTCTACGCCGGCGCAGGGAAAAGTCAATCTTGGCTGGTCTGAGTTACTCTTTTTGCTGTTTAAGCAGCTAGGCTTGTCCTAGTCTTCTTTTCTGAGATTTCTCTGACAGACAGGTCAGTGCCATTGAGGGATTGGGGCAGACCAGTAATGAAATCCAGGGATATATGAGACCAGGGTCGGTGCGGAACTGGAAGTGGGTGTAGCAGGCCGGCAGGAGGCTGATTGGTAAGTTTGTGTTGGCTGCAGACAGGGCAGGCCTTGATGAACTCCTGCACATCCTTTTCCAACGTAGCCCACAAAACCGTCATTTCATTACATCAATCGTACCCTGGACTTCTGGATGGCAGGTCAGCTTCGAAGAGTGTGCCCACTGGAGAGCTTCAGAGCGAAGGGCTTCAGAGACCAACAGGCAGTTAGCTGGGCAGGCACTGGGGATGGGCTGCCCTCTGGCTGCGGCCTTTACCCTCTCCTCAACCTCCCAGGTTAACATTCTGACAATGCATAGGGGAGGCAGGATAGGCTCAGCATCCTTGCTCAAGCTGTCCTCATGGTCAAACTGCCTCGAGAGGGCGCCCGGCTTTATGTTCCGGGATCCAGGGCAGTAGGAGAGGGTAAAGTGAAACCGGGTGAAGAACAGTGCCCAACGAGCTTGGCGGGCATTCAGCCTCTTAGCCGATCAGATGTACTCAAGATTCTTATGATCGGTCCACACCAAGAAAGGGACAGCCAGTGTCACCACTCCTCCAAAGCCATCACTACCAGCAGTTCACGGTTGCTTACATCATAATTCCTTTCGGCGGGAGAGAGGCAACAGGAGAAAAAGGCACACGGATGAAGTTTGCTATCTTTCAAAGACTGCTGAGACAACACCGCCCCTACAGCGACATCAGACGCATCCACCTCGAGTCTAAACTGTTGCTCTGGGTCAGGCATCTGGTGAATGGGGGCTGAGGTGAAGCGTTCTTTAAAGGGTCCGGAATACCTCATCCGCAGACGATGTCCACAAGAATCTGGTCTTAACATTGGTGAGGGTTGTGAGTGGTCGGGCCACCGTACTCTAGTTCCAGATAAAGCGTCTGTAAAAGTTGGAGAATCCTAGAAAGCGCTGCAACTGCTTCCGATTTTCAGGTATCGGCCACTGCAGAGACTTTTGCAGGGTCCATGCTAATGCAGTCTTTGGAAATTATGTAGCCCAGGAAGGAGACGGAGGGTGAATGGAAGTCGCATTTCTCAGCCTTGACATACAGGGAGTTTTCTAGCAGCCGTTGCAGTACAGAGCGGATGTGGAGGACGTGCTCCTCCAAAGTCCGGGGGAACACCAGGATATCATTAAGGTAGACAAAGATATACCAGTCAAGCATATCGTGCAGGACATCATTCACCAAAGCCTTTGAAGACTACCTGGGCATTTGTGAGGCCAAAAGGCATTACGAGGTCTTCATAATGTCCCAGATGAGTGTTGAGAGCCGTCTTCCATTCATCTCCTTCCCTGATTCTCACTAAATGGTAGGCATTGCGCTAGTCCATCTTAGTAAAGTAAGAAGCACCCTTAAGGAGCTCGAAACTGGAGGTCATGGGAGGAAGGGGATATTGATGTTTGACTGTTATGTCATTTAGGCCTTGATAGTCGATACATGGACGCAAGGTATGGTCCTTCTTACTAACAAAGATGATGAGTTGACTGTGACAAAAATTCCTTTTTGTTCGCTCGCGATAGCCCTCTCTCACTCAACATCTCGCTCTCACTCGCGATACTCCTCCCTCCTTCCCTTACTCAACATCGAGCTCTCGCTCGCTCAAGTCGTCCTCTGCGTGCGCTCAGTTCTGCACACACGTTACGCTCAAGTCGATGTGATGCACTCTTGTTTGCTCGTTCCGGGTGTGAGCACAACAAGCAATCTAATTGGATACCAAACGTGTGTGCAGAACTGAGCGCATGCAGAGGACGACTTGAGCGAGCGAGCGCTCGATGTTGAGCAAACGCGATGTTGAGCGAGGGAGGGAGGAGTATCGTGAGCAAGAGCGAGATGTTGAGCGAGAGAGGGCTATCGTGAGCGAGCAAAGAGGAATTTTGAGCAAGGAACTTCTTTTTCTGTGTTCTAAATCTATCGGCGGTCACTCAAACTCTTATCATTACGCGTTCAATAGTTTTTTTTTTCCTGTGCTCAAAATCTGGTTTCGCTCGCTCAGTTTTATTTCCTGCGCTCAAAATGTCTTTTTGCGTGCTCGCAAAAGTTTTGATGTAGAAAATGTGTGGAAAGTGTTGGATTTTCGCTTCGGGGTCCATACTGTGCAGCGCTTGTTTCAGTCGTCATTAGTAGGAGCCCTGCCCACCCATGGCTGTAGCTTGCTTGTTTGTGTACGCAGAAGCCCGGGGTAACTAACCAGTTTTAACATTTATTTGTCCAAATTTTGAAGAATCTATGCTAATTTGCATGAAGCCAATAGCGTATTTTTGTTCGCTCGCTTGGCGTAGGCTTGCAAAGTAAGGTCTTTCTGAGAGACTGTAGTGCGCAAGCTGCACGTGTGCGCTGTACTCAAAAAATGCAACTCACTGTTCGTACTATGTTTGTACAAAAAGAGTACTGAGTACCTAGACCCATTCAAACTAACGTTGCATCCATGAACAAAAGTTGCTTTCCCTCTGGTGTGGAACATTGAGCACCCAATGTAGTTTTCAGAAAAGGTGGGGAAAAAAAACAGCTGTACTAATCCTTTGTCGTGTTCATTTGTGAACGTAAATGTTTATTTACCAAACCCTTCATCCTTACTAGGGGTGCGGAAAATAAAAACACATTTATTTGTACGTTCATTTAAATCACAAGTTGTAGTTTTAGCAAGAATGCAGCTTGCTGTTGAATGGGTTTGTGCGTGCAAGTGTGTGTGTGGGACGAACTTTTTTTTTTTTCCTGCCACAGACTGGTTCATTGTCTGACTGATATTTGGTGTAACGGCAAACATCTGTTAGACCAGTGATTCTCAAAGTAGGGTCCGCGGACCTCCAGGGGCCCATGGCCTGACTGCAGGGGATCTGTGAGATAATTTGGGTTATTATTAAAAAAAAAATATATATATATATATATATATATATATATATATATTTGTGTCATTTTATTTTATATGAAATGGCACTTATATGAAAGGGCACTTACAGTATGTTTGACTTAAGTGATTTTTTGTTTTGTTTCCGCAAACATTTGCAATGGAAAATGCCTTGGAAATTTTGCTTTCAAAAAGGGGGTCCCTGACTCCAAAAAGTTTGAGAACCCCTTTGTTACACTATTTTATTTCTTGTTTAGGTTGGTAGTGATTGTCCCTCTGTCCGTTGTAAGGCCGGTGGTTGCGGGACACTGTCGTAGGGAGCCAGTGCCACAGTCGGGCGACAATGCTGTAAATTCATCTCCGTCCACCCAAAATTCATATCACGTGTGACATAAAATGACTGCATTTTCACCAAAGAATGTCAGTCAGTCAAATCCCAATTGTAATCTAAAAACCTTAAAGTACCCAAAGGTACACATTTAAGATGCACCATCATTTTAACTACTCCTTTGGCTACATGTGTAGAAAATGTTTTTTGGTGTAATTTATGAAAAGAAAATTCAAATAGAACAATTTTACCTGAGGAATAAAATGTGTAATTGAATTCTTTTGTGAAATAAGGATGAGTATGAACCAATAATATTAGCTATGAAGCTGGCCACCACACTGAAATGAAGTAGCAATTGTGATTCCAAGAATTACTGCCCATGACGGTATAAAATACATAACGAAGGCAACCTCCACATGATGTGCCAGTACAGACATTTTGTTTGAAGGGTCTCTTTACCTTTGGCTGGAGATGTTGGTGAGTGTGGTAGGCTGTGTTGATAAGGCATATTTGCTTGTGGAGAATGTCATCTCTGTCTCTTTTTCAGCTGCATTTTGGACTGCTGTCCCATTACACTGTTATTAAAACAAATTTAAAAAGATGGAAAGTGTTTAGTATCCCCACAGTATTGCGTTCGGTACATTTGCATATGTCATTTAGTTCAAACGTACTTTGATCTGCTGCATATCCTGTAGAGGCAAACTGGAAACCTCACGTCGGCTGGCTGATTTTGCCAACTTTTTCCTCTTTGTTCTCAGGTTCTGCCTGAGACGGTCATGGAGCTTCTTCCTCTGCTTCCTGATATAGAAGAAACATACTCCAATCTGAGGCTACATCGAGCACATGTACTAGAATACATTCAGTTACCCTTAAATTCACTAGAGTTCTTATGGTTTGACTAGCAGCGGACAACACGCTTGGAAATTCACACCACAACATAGTTTGACAACATCAGACATAAAGATGTAGCATACAGTACAGTACTTTGTTTTGCAGTAGGCCACCACACACATGATGCCAACGACAAGGAGTGCAATGCAGATTCCTGTTATTGTTAAAATACGTTTCTGATACAGTTCCTCAGCTTCTGAAAAAGAGGACAGTACATTTTGTAAAGTTCATGTCTGAGACACACACAAATTCACAAACCCAACAAATATTTAAACTGTTTTGTACTAATTGTGAACTAGAGCTGCAAAACTTAGGAGGTGCAAAATAAGGAACATGGAGGTTGAAAAAAGAAAGAAAGAATGAAAGAAAGCAGCAGGACAGCGGGGCATCATGATTGAATCATGCTGAATAAAAATTAAAACAGAACACGTTGGAAGAAAAAGTGAAATGACGTGAACACAGAATATCAGATAAAGTCCCAATAACCTTTCAAGCGGAATTTAGACAAATACACTGTTCACAATGCATGAGGGATATTGTGAGAGACTCATACATACACTATTTACTTCACTTCAGAAATTTTTGGAATAGGGAGGCAAATGTATTGGGTGCTAGACCCACCACATTTTGTGTTTTCCACGAAAAGGTCTCACTGTGAACAATGTGCCTCCACAAATAATAATATCCTGAATTTATTGTGAGTAGTATATGTGTGCCTGACATTTTCGAAAACGCCTCATTTGGTATACAAAAAGTTGTTTGTGTGTGTGTGTGTGTGTGTGTGCTGTGTAAGGGAAGTTATTGAAACTCGCAATCGTAATTTAGTTTTCATAGGTTGAATGTCAAAGGAGCCATATTTATTACTGCTCCTGGATGTATGATCCCTTTCTTTGACGAACTTAAATTAACTAAGGGTTTAAGTTGTCATTCTATTTAAGCAAGAAGTTATGGTCCACATCCATGAATTCGATGCCAATACGTTCTGGCATAGCAGTCAAGTGGCAGAGGGTTCAGGTCAAATGGATTTTCTGATCAATAATTTTAAATACAAAGTTATACATTAATAAACATTGGTCATTCAATAAAAAAGGTTAATGGCTGATGAAAAAATATGTTATTACACAGCTAACATAATTGAAGTTGGAATATACAGATCAAGGTACCAGTTTTGAGAATTAGCATCTTCATATACTGACACCTCTTCAGATTAAAATGGTTACAGTGTAGTCCCCACAAATTTTAACACCAACAATCACATTTGTGGGAAAACGTTTTTAAGTACCATAATTCCTCAAATATAAGACACATCTGTGTATAGGATACACCCCTAATTTTGTCCACAAATACTCAAACTAGTGCAGCATCTGTATTCCACCAAATTAATGAATGTGTGTGTATATGCCAAAAGACTGCAGTTAATAAATGAGTCAAACTGAGTACCCTGGAGTATAATTTTGAGCGTATAAGTTTACTTAAGTTTAGTTTAAGGTCATTCCACTGGATGTGTAATGAATGTAATGAGCTACATTTTAAAGGCATGTTGGTGAGAGTAATATAAATGTCATGCAAAAGTAGTGTAATGCCTTACATTTCAAAGACAGTAATATTATAATGTAACTAATTACTTTGGAACAGGGGTGTCAAACTCATTTTTAATTTGAGCCACATTGTAGTTACAGCGTCTGTCAGAGGGCCGAAATGACTGTGAAGTCAAATAAATTCTAAAGTTTGTCACACACTTATGTAGTTTTAAAATCAGAGGTCGGTAAAAACTGTTCAAAAGTGAGATTTGGAACAAAATATGGTTGGTGTTTCCCGCCCAAGTCTTTGGTAAAATTTGGTATTTTAGCCAGAAATCAATAATTTGCAGGCCAGATAAAATAATGTGGCGGGCCAGATCTGGCCCCCGAGCCTCGGGTTTGACACCTGTGCTGTAAGCAGTACAAACTCTGTAAAACGTAGTATTGTTTTTTTGTTTTCGTTAAGGTTAAAAATTTTACAGTTTGAGGTATAATCATACAATTTTATAGATACTAATTTTATTTATACTTGGCACGATGAGTGTGTGTGTGTGTTGGGGGAGCTGGGGGGGGGGGGGGGGGGGGGGGGTTCTGTTTCCTGGGGGGACTTTGTAAAATATAACTGAGAAGCACTGACTTAACCTAATGTAGCATGTGGCTTTAACATACAGAAGCAAACTTCAACATGCAAAACTCATATCTGCCAAATCACAGTTGGATGGTCAAACACATACTTGAAAGGAGACACAACACAAGTACAGCTAAAGAAACTTGGACCATTAAAAAAAAATAAATAAATAGAGACAAGAGGAAATAGACATACTGTAAAAGCTGGCCATTACATAGTTTTGGCAGCGATCACCAGTAAATTCATTTGGACACCTGATCAAGAGAAAAGAGAGACAGACAAGAATAGACAGGCGTTTAGTTTATAAATATAAAGAAGAACCCACAATAGTCATCATTGGTGTTGGCAGGCAGGGCTATCCAGACAAACGTCTTAATTAGGATTCATAAATTTGAGTCCAATGAAAAATCCCTAGGATTTTGGAGATGACTGAAATATGCATGTAAATAGGAAGCCACTTGAGTTGACCATTTTCTGCAAAATTCTGTACACTAATTCCCAAATGACGGTTTTTGTGAAGCCCAACCCAAGAAATACACAAGCCCAGATCCATAGGACTCACAAAGACCACAGGAGGAGCCTCAGCCCCCTGTAGTCACTTGAGTCCTAGTGTTAGAAATCACAAGATTGCATTATACGTGCATGCGTTAGCCTACACGCAGGTGTTGAGCTGAATGAAAAAATTAGTAGTGGGTTGATTGTAAAAAAGACACGTCATTTCAGTGGCAGATACCAGAATGGGATGTGATGAAGTGGAAGGTCCATGCAAGTTTCAGTGCGTCATTGCTCTCAGAGGGGATATTGGTCCACCGTCAAAACCAGATCACAGAACTTGGATCATGGCTTTCTTATGGTCAAATTCACTCATCATTGTCCATTAAAGAAAGATGAGCTTGTTAACTTCAAATGAGGGTGAAACACCAGTAATGACATGTGGGACTGAATACAGTGGTCACATACGTTTTGGGTTTGAGACTTTCTTAAGCACAGCTTGTTCACATCGGTGCCCAGTGAATCCGGTCAAGCACCTGGTCAATGGGTAGAAAGGACAAGAGAATAACAGTACTGACATGTTACACACAGGACAAACAAGATGGACCCCCCCAAAAAAAGGGCACGAGGACTGAACAAAATACTGATAATGGGAGTAAAACTTTGGAATGATGGATTTTTCAAATGTCAAGTACTGACTCAATGTGGCAGTAGATGTATGGTAAAATGGTTGAAGTAGGATCACACAAATGATCTTACTTTGTAGTGCAAACTAAACAACTGAAGCCCAAGTGGTCTGACAGCACAAACAGCAATATTCACCAGCTGTGTTACATCATGACACACAACCTGAGTACTGAGTAGTGTTGTAATCAAGACCCCACCAACCAAAACCATGATGAGGGACAGGATCAAGACCAAGACATTTGGGAGTCAGAACAGAGACAAGACCAAGACTATATATTTTATTTAAAAGAAAAAGTAAACAACATGAGCAGATATTTTTGTCGTTGTATTTGTAGCAAAAATATATACCACTTTTGACATAGTACAATGAAGCAAATCTCAAATTTAAGTATGTTTTTTTTTTTATAATTGTTTTACAGAGGTAGCGCAGAACCTGCACTCTGCATTTCTCATTGATCACAGTTACTGTATATTGGCCTGGTTTTGACCAGTCTTGATCAAAAATCTTGAATCTACCCTGTCTAAGACCATGACAAGACAGCATAAAAAAAACTCCAATTCCATAAGATACTGAAACCCTCAAAAAGTGGTCTTGAGTAGTGATGTTACGCTCGAAGCAGATGCTCAACTCAAGTGACGAGCGCTCGCGGCAGAAGTATCACAAAACGTTCCAATGACCCATTGTATTTGGCGCAACATTGACTGACGTCACACTGAAGCAGACGCTCAACACCTGCCGAGCGCTCGCGGGGAAAGTATCACGATACATCGTTCCGATCCCGCTTTGTAACGGTTGGAAGGTCTCATGACCGCAGAAAGGAGGAGTTGTTACGTCCCACGCGTGCGGCCTGTGACCGTCGACGTGTCCACGCCAGGTAGCTTGTTCATTCATACACTATATATTGGTATCTATCCATCTATTCATCCATACACATGCATACTGTACATACATACAGTACCTACATTAGTACATACATGTGCACTACATACTAGACATACCTACTGTACATACTGTACTGTAGATACCAGTGGTGAGCCGTCAGGGCCAGCAAGGTCTTCTCTGCTGGCCTAACATAACCTGACATCATTATCATAATAATCTATAATAATAATAATAACTATAATGAAAGTCAATTTTATTTCAAATTCATTTTTATTAAATATATATATTATATTTATTTTTTAATTTATAAAATTATTCTCCATGTGCTGTTCTTTTCGTGTCATATTATATCTATTTGGTTACGCTCCTTCTGGTGTTGTAGTTTTAAGTTGAGGTTTTTAGCCGATTAGAATTCAGCTAACTTGTGTCGCTGTATGTAACCTGCCTTAGCCAGAAGCCAGGGCATTCGCATCAACACGGCATGGGCTTCTGCGGAAGTGTAGATGGATATGTGAACGACCCATCTAACTTAATAGCAGTAGTAGCCAATCAAGTCATTGATCGCCATCTAGAGGCCTCACATTGAACGCTTGAACGTGAGTGGATGCTCACTTCATAAAATTTCGGGGGATATTTATTTTAATTTTTTTTTTGACAGCATCACGTACAATGACAAGTTTTAATGGCTGATGCGGGTTTATTGACGTTTAAAAGCTCTGGAAAATAGCCTGTGTAATGCGTATGTGTGCACATGGGGGCTATTTATTCGAGAGTCTGATGTCACAGAAGGCGTACGTGTGAAAGTCACTGCCCGCCACTGGTACATACAGTATATACATGCGTACACTGTACATACTTACATACTGTACAGTACATATGATATATACTGTACATACTGTACATACATACATACATACATACATACACACACACACACACACACACACACACACACACACACACACACACACACACACACACATACATACATACATACATACATACATACATATATACATACATACATACATACATACATACATACATACATACATACATGTGAGCTACCTAAAATGTTTCCTGCAACTCCGATGCCATGCGATAAGGTCATCTCCAAACCTGGAGAGGTCATTGGAAAAATAGGAACCAAATGCTGCAGAAATGATTTTATTTTTGAACAAAAATATGTAAAAGACACAAATACCCATGTGTTTCAACCATTTTATATAACTATTCATCCATTGATGTTATTGTCTCTGGCCCTCTGCCTGCGAGAGGCAATGATGAGAGGTTTAGCAGATTATTCTCGCTTAACCGGTGGATGGCTAGTTTCTGTAGAGAGCAGGGTTTCCAGTTTGTAGATAATTGGCCCGCTTTCTGGGGCCGGCCTGACCCGCTGAGGATGGATGGCCTTCACCCTAACTGGGAAGGCGCCATCACTCTTTCTAGAAACATACTGTTAGCCTTCCATGACGTCTCACATTAGAGCATGTCGGGTTGCAGACAAGTAGCGAGCCTGCTAGAACGGGTGTGGAGTCGTTAAGGCTAGAGTTAACCGGCACTAGGCTGGACTGCTACAACACACATAGCAAATTTAGTCTAGGTCACTGCAATCCACACACTGTTTCAATACCTAATGCTGAATGCCCTAATGATAAGATTCCTGCTGAGGTGGTGTTGATAATACAGTAGCCCTGCCTCTTTAATCAGTAAGACTAGTGACAAAGTACCTAGGCGGAATATAAAATTTATATGCACGCTGTAGCCGTCAACAATCAAATTCCTACTTTACTAACATTGCGATGAGGTTTTAATTACTCAAAATAGAGAGCAAGCCCCAGCCATAAAAATCTTGTTGGTATTAGTACTACCAACATGAGGACTCAGAGTAGTCCAGGAAAAATTTCCCAGTTTAAATTTGGCTTCATAAATATTAGGTCACTCCCCTCAAAAGCCCTTCTTGTAAATGATCTTATTACAGATCAAAATCTTAACGTGCTTGGTCTCTGCGAAACCTGGCTAAAACCAAATGAATTCTTATCATTAAATGAGGCCTCACCCGCAAACTTTGTGGGCTCACATGTTGCCCGTCCTTGTAAAAAAAGGGGGGGGTGTCGCCCTAATTTCAGAATCTTATTTTAGGCTTAGCACGAGCACTAGTCACACCTTCAAGACATTTGAGGCTCTCGTTATGCGATCGAGCTCCTCACCACCATTCTATGTGGTAGTTATTTACCGTCCTCCCGGTCCATACTCTGGATTCTTAGATGAATTCCCTGAACTTATGGCTGACTTAATAACTCACACAGATAATATATTAATTATGGGTGACTTCAATATTTATATGAACTCCCCATTGGAGCCACTTACTGTAGCTTTTCAAGCAATAATCGATGCATTTGGTTTTACACAAATAATAAAAGCAGCAACACACCAGAATGGTAAAATCTTAGACTTAGTGTTAACCCACGGCCTAACTGCCTCAAATGTCACAATTCTGCCGCATACTAACGTTATGTCTGATCATTATTTTATAACATTTGAAGTCCTAGCTCAGTGTGGTCTTATTGTCCACAACCAAGGCTTTAAGAGCTGTGATATTACCTCTTCAACCACTGCTGCACTTTCTGAATTACTGCCTTCTGCAACAGCTGCCTTTCCGTCTTTCACTGGTTCAGTCGATAAGCTCGCGAATGATTTTAATACGGTTCTTTTAGATTCCCTAAACACTGTTGCGCCGCTGAAACTTAAAACTCGTCCGAAGCGGCACACTCCGTGGTTTACGGATGAAACGCGTACGTGTAAATTGTTAAGTAGACAACTTGAGCGTAAATGGCGAACAACTAAACTCGAGGTTTTCCGTCAGGCCTGGTGCGATAGCTTGCTGAAATATAAAGAGGCTCTTAGGTTAGCAAAAACAAATTACTTTTCCAAAATGATTAGTTTTAACAAAAACAACCCAAAATATTTATTTGAGACGGTAGCACAGCTAACACAACAGCAGCAGGTTAATCATAGTTCCCTTCATTCAGCACACGATTTCATGCAATTCTTTACTCAGCGGATTCAGCTAACAAGGGACGAAATAAAAAAGGCAGCACACTTACCCCCTCGGCTGTGATTGTTGATGCTAGTTCGGATAATCAGGTTCAAGAAAGTCTGGTTACCCTGTCCCAGTTTGATTTAGTATCCCTGGAGTGTCTTACACACCTGGTTAATGAAGCAAAGCTGACGTCCTGCATGCTTGACCCACTTCCAGGCAAACTCGTGAAAGATTTATTACCGGTCTTAGGGTCATCTGTCTTGAATATTATCAACCTGTCACTCTCCTCTGGCATTGTACCTGAAGCTTTTAAGACGGCCGTCATTCAACCATTACTTAAGAAACCTCACCTAGATCCTGAAAATCTCTTTAACTATAGGCCAGTGTCACACCTTCCGTTTATCGCCAAAATTCTTGAGAAAGTTATCGCACAACAGCTTAGCGATTTTATGATAGACAACAATAGATTTGAACTCCTTCAGTCAGGTTTTAGGGCTAACCACTCAACTGAGACAGCCCTAGTAAAAGTGACGAATGATCTTCTCTTAGCCTTGGATTCCAACATCTCATCAATATTATTACTGCTTGATCTTAGTGCCGCATTTGACACTTTTGATCATCATATTCTTATAGAACGTCTTAGATCATATGTTGGTATATCGGGATCAGCACTTTCTTGGTTCAGATCTTACATCCTGGGAAGGACGCATAGTGTCTCTTATGGCAATGCAATCTCTGAATCTTTCTCCGTCTCATGTGGTGTCCCGCAGGGGTCAGTACTTGGTCCTTTACTGTTCAACATCTACATGATTCCTCTCGGCGATATTATACGCAAACATGCTATTAGTTTTCATTGCTATGCTGATGATACCCAACTCTATATGCCCTTAGAAATAACGGATCTGTGCAAGTGCAGTAAACTGGAGGCTTGCCTTGCCGATATTAAACTATGGATGTCTTCCAATTTTCTGCTTCTCAACCCTAATAAAACTGAGATGTTATTTATTGGCCCTGCTCATCATCAGCACTTGCTCAAAAATACCACGCTGAACTTAGAAAACTGTATTATTTCCCAAAGTAGTTCTACAAAAAATCTCGGCGTGATATTTGACTCAACTCTCTCCTTTCGAACACATATTAATAACATGACAAGAACGGCGTTTTTTCACCTCCACAAGATATCTAAAATTCGCCCTATTCTTTCTCTTAGCGATGCAGAAACATTAATTCATGCATTTGTTACGTCGCGCCTAGACTATTGTAACATTTTGTTTTCTGGACTTCCCATGTCCTACATTAAAAGCCTGCAGTGTGTACAGAATGCAGCAGCGAGACTATTGACAAGGAACGTTCGATCATATTACTCCGATTCTAGCTGACCTGCATTGGCTTCCAATACACGTGAGATGTGATTTTAAGGTGCTGTTAATTACTTATAAAATTTCACACGGTTTAGCTCCTTCCTATCTCGTCGATTTAGTATCACCATATGTTCCGTCCCGACAACTTCGATCACAAAATGCCGGTTTGCTATCGACCCCACGGGCTAAAAAGAAGTCTGCGGGATCAAGGGCATTTTCCATTCGCGCGCCAGTACTATGGAATGCCCTACCTATGGAAGTTCGCGCAACCACCTCAGTAGAAATCTTTAAATCCCAACTAAAAACACATTTATATTCAAAAGCATTTAGTTAATTGAGCCTGTCTGTAGCTTTCTTCTTTCTTCTTTTTTCCTGCCCCCCTCTTCCGGCCGGGAGAGGGGGCTAGCTAGATGGTGAGGGTTGACTTGACCGCCTCCATTGGGTCCTACGCTGGTCGACCATCACGGGTTAGGAGTTCGGCCGTCTGCGGTCCACCTGGCTGGAATGTGGGATGGTTCCTGCCCAATGGCTTTGCCTGCTGTCAAGACATCACTGCACTATATAGCACAACATGTTTTCTGTAATTTATATTGTTTCTGTGTTTGCTACATGCAGCATCCACTTCAACCTGTGGGCCTGGAAGGGGGCTCCTCCCACCTGTGGTCCCTTCTGGAGGTTTCTGATTTTCCCCAAATTGGGGTTTTTGAGTTTTTCCTTCCCCTTCTGGGAGCTTTGACAGGGGATGCTGTTGTGTACCTTATACTGAAAAGATGTCTCTGTACGACTTCTTTTCTCGAAAGAGGTCTCTACATGACCTCTTTTCATCTGTAAAGCCCTTTGAGACTTCGGTGATTTAGGGCTATAAAAATAAAATTTGATTGATTGATTGATTGATTTATCGATCCATTTTCTATCGCCTCTTATCGTCTCAAGGGTTGCAGGCTTGCTGGGGCCTATCCCAGCTTACTTCAGATGGGGTACACCCTGAACTGGTTGCCAAGCAATTGCAATTTTATATAACTACCATCACAGTATCTTGTTGCACAAGCATTTCACTTTTTTGTTTTGTAAGAATAATACAATAGTGTCTTACATTTTTATGATACATTGTCCAAATGTCAAATGGAAATGCAATATGATTTTATCCAAAATATGTCACCATAGTGAATTTTGTCAAATGCTTTGAAACTCTGACCCATTTCGACACAATTGTCCCATTTGGATGCAGTGTTTCAGAAAGCAGTGTCATGATACTCAACACGAATTCATGGGAATGCTTCGCCATACTGATCTATTTCAACACAATTGCTTCAGACTGATTCGTGGATCAAAAAGCTTTGATTTCTCCATCACTAGTCTTGAGAAAAAGACAGAGCTCAAGAACAACTGTACAAAAAAAGAAGAGGTGCTTTCTCAAAAACCTAGGCCAAGTAGTCATGGGGTACAGCAACGATAACATGGCACCAATTTTGAGTTGTTGTATTTCAAGCCAAAAGACCCCAAATTAGCCCTTCATCATCTTCAAAAACATCTAATGTACCTAACATAAACATGAAACCCTCTAAACCATAGGTCTCAAACTCCAGTCCCCGAGGCCCGCAATCCTGCATGTTTTTGCTCTTAAACACACCTCATTGAACTGATCAGGATAATTTTCAAGCTTGCTGATGAGATAATAATTTGAATCAGGTGTGTTTAAGACAAAAGCAATGAAAACATGTAGGATTGTGGCATTTTCAGATTATGAGATAATAATATAATGATTCTCCTAGGACCATTAACAGTCCCAGCTTGCCGATAAACTTGAACTAAAACTGTTGCAGCGTGAGAGGACCGTATGGCGCCATAGATTGAGAAGAGCACTGATTAAACTAATGTCTGCATACTGTAGTTGTAGCAGTAATGGGGAATTTTCAACAAAAACAGTGAGGCAACATACCCACATATACCCAAATACAGTATACCCAGCTAATATTTAGCTTATAGCATATTCAGATGCAGCATACATACGTTAACTGTTATATACAGTAGACTATTAAGACATTTCTTTGCTTGCTTTTCAAATTCAGCTTTTGTCATGAATGATTTTTCATTAAAAAAAATCCATAAAGAATAACAAAATTAGTAAATATTAGCTATGATGGACACTTTCAAAATTAAGATCATGTTTTTTAGGAATAGGAAAACAATTTGGGCTCCTCAAACAACTGAACAGTACCAAAGGCTCATCACCTTCATGCCACACTGCCTGGATGTTGTCATTAATACAAAAAAAAAGGCCCAACAGCCTTGAGGTCATAAAAATACTTTGGTACACTTTTCAGAAGACCAAAGTATTTGATGAAATCCCTTTTTGTTGGCCAAATCAAATGGGTGAGAAAATGTGCTTTTTTCAATGTCTCTGCCATAATCATCAAAACTGACACAAATAAAGGCTTGAAATAAATTGACTTTCCATTTATATTCTTATATTGTTGCACCCACCTGTATCAGAGTTTAAAAGTAAAGTTTGGGCACCCCCCCCCCCCCCCCCCCCCCACACACACATACTGTATATATATATATATATATATATATATATATATATATATATATATATATATATATATATATATATATATATATATATATATATATATATATATACATACACAGTGGCGGGCCGTGACTCACATGTACGCCTTCTGTGATGTCAGACTCTTGAATGAATAGCCCTCATGCGCACACGTACGCATTACTGGGATACATAGACAATTTTCCAGCGCTTTTAAATGTCAATAAACCCCCATCACCCATTAAAACTTGTCATTATACGTGATGCTGTCAAAACTAATGTACAACTTACGTACAATATTGTATATTCACTCTGGTGTCCCAAGATGTTTTTAAAAGCTGTGTAGCACGTGTGTCCAGCCGTGCGTTGGTGTCTCATTGCTGCCTTGGTTAAACAATTGGAAGTTTGCAAATCCAGTGCAGCTCCAAACATCAAATCGATCCTTTGCAAAAGGCATTCTCAGCAGACCTATTTAGCAGGGTTAGCTCACGCCCCTGGTAGCCCAGTCAGAAATATGACCAAGTTAGGACAGGATATAAGCTACGCTACGCCTCTAAAGCAATCAGGCAAAGCCAACACTGCATAGCTTGCTTGTTGAGCATTGCACCACCTTCTTGCATTGAGCATCCACACACGTTATGTTCAACGCGAGGACGCGATCTTAAAACTCGATTGGCCATTACAGCTGTCTATTAAGTTATAATGGGCCGTTCACATATCCATCTGCGCTTGCGCAGAAGCCCGCAAATGCCCTAGCGCCTCTGGGAGCAGGCAGATTCCATACAGCCTGGTGACACAAGTTAGCTGAATTCTAATTGGCTGAAAACGACAACTTTAAACTACAACACGAGACAGAGCGTAACCAAATGGATATAATATGACACGAAAAGAACAGAATATGGAGAATAATTTTATAAGTATATATATATATATATATATATATATATATATATATATATATATATATATATATATATATATATGTATATATATATATATATATGTATATATATATATATATATATGTATGGAAACGAAGCTGTAGATAAATCAAGAAATATGAAGGTAGCCTAGCCTAAACTACCCTTACTAGGGAATATGGGCATACCAAGCGCCACTCGAAGGTAAATAATTTTCAGAGTAGCTTGACAGAGGAAAACATGAAAACAGCAAACTCACGCTCAAAAACACGTAAGAAAGGCACGTTTAGTAAGTTCCATGTCCTTACCTGCACAAAAACTTTGTGCTGCCAGGCATGATTTCAAGGGTAAAGCACTCTCCTCCATTGACACAATAGTTCTTCTGGCTATCACTACAGCGCGTCACATGACTGGAGGTCTTGGCTGTAGTGGTGGTGCTGGTGGAAGCTGCAGGAGACACCCATAAAAATAAAATAAATTATAACTTGTACTGCACTTCTTTAATGTCTTTGTGAGACACTCAGCTTTCAGTAAAAGACACGAGTGGACATTGGTGCAGGCATGCGTGACACAAAAATGACGTTTTCATTAATTTTCAATAATACACTACAGTATCAATTTACACTCAAAGGAAAAACTGCTAATGACTTCTAATCCTGTATAGACACTCAGAAGTGATCATGTTTTTCAGTGCTTCGCCATTCAAGTAACATCCAACGTGCTGCACATCAAAATAGAGCAGCTGTGTCTGCTCTTAGGGTCCTAAAAAGAATTCCAATTCCACTGGCAATTATTATATTTGCTGCTGGGTCCAAATATGAAACTATTGTGGAAGCTGACCAACAGGATGCTGTCTTAAATTTTCTAACGGTCCAATTCTTGGGACAGGGACAGGGGGAGAGATAAGATGTTTGCTGCAGTGGCTCGTGCTGCTCTCAAGTCATGTTGAGGATGAAACATGATGCAGTGCAGCAAATTTTGCACTTGCATCCTCCCACATATTTAACAAGTCTTTCAAAAACATGCATATTTTGAGAATTCCACACCCATGGAGAATAGGCTTGATAGAGCCACTGAAAATGAACAAAATATAATTAATGAGAATTAAGGCATGGCATTTTGTGGGAAAAATGTGTCAATACTGTAATATGTTTAATGAATGCGCCCTCATCCAACGCAATGACAAAAAAGAGCCACAGGAGGGCATCCCTACTCTACCATCTCTTCCTTTGCCAGGAGCTGGTTGAGGCGTGAAGGTAACTTTCTCACATAACCTTGAAAAAAATGATGACTCATTCAAGCCATTCTGCTTTTCTATTAGATGGATTGCCTTCAAGTTCGTGATGACAATTATGGCAAACTCTTGCAACAGTGAAAATATGACGTGGCATGTTTGTTGGGAAGCACAAGACACAGATTCCCCAACCTATCCAAAGATTGCTCAAAATTACATGGGAAACTATTTTTGAACCTTGAATGAAATGTTATTTGCTCACCAGCGATATTTTATTCAGTGATCCCCCCCGTACAAAATGTGCACACGTACTTCAAATTCTTAACTCCATGCAAGCAAATGTATTTTGAATGCTGAACCCTACTTGACATCGTTTCAACACACAGAACGATTCCCCAGAATAGTCTTAATAAATAATACATTTCACACTAAATTAATTACAGCAACTCTCTATTGCTTTTAGTGACAATTGTCACACTCACTTAATAACTGCACATGTAGGCCCTGCATTATGATATCATATAATAGAAATATTACTTACAATTTCTCAATATGTAGTTTTACATCTTAAATTTACATTAAAGTCATATTAAAAATAGTGTTGCACAAACCATTGAAAAAAATCGTCTTTTCAAAAATTGCCCGAGCAATATGCATTTCGCAAAGACATGTATTTGTCATATGGAATTTTGAGTTCTCTAAATTTGATCAGTCAGATGCAGTCGATGCGGATTAATATCTTGGACTGCACCAAGGGCCATTACAAATACTTAGTACTTCACATTTTGCTATATGAAAAAACTATTTTTTTGCATTAGTTCTTAAAAATGGCATATCTTTATATACTGTATTTTTTACACTATAAGCTGCAACTTTTGTCTCATAATTTGAGTCCTTATTTGGTTTATAGTCCAGTGTATTTTATCTGCAGTTTTTTTGTGTTAACCACCAGGATAGAAATGAATACAACTGAAAAGATGTCAATCAATGTCTGTGCTCAAAAAAGAGGTTTGAAAATATAGCTCTAAAAACACGATGTATAAATTGAGTAAGAGTGTGAATAAATGTTTTTGACGTAATTTTGACATTTTCACTAAAATAATCAATGAATTAAACAAAGGGAGATAGAAAAAGACGCTAACAAAGCATTGAGTTTGAATAGCTCTTTCACTCTGCAGTATTCTGTCGGTGTTATGTTAATAATATACATCCATCCATTTTCTACAAATATGTTGGTGTTAAACATGTAAGAATGTTCCGTCCATTGATGATAAGATGTTGCAACAATCAAACAACTGAAAAGAAAATTTTGCATAAAAATGAATTTTAAAAAAACTTCCATACACCATCTTTTTGTGTAAATATCTGATGTTATAACCTGCGGCTTAAAGTCTGGTGTGGCTTACCTGTGACAAAAAGAAAATAAAACATTTTTGCTCAATTTTGGCTGCTGCGCCTTATATATGCTGCAATTTATAGTCCAAAAAATATGGTACAGGTATATGATATTTTCTATACAAAATCAGGCTTATGGCTCAGAAAATTGGAATAGATATACAGTAGATCTAATGTATTCAAATTCTCCACTCAATTCCCTTTGATTTGATGTCCAATATGCTGTACAAAGGTAGCTTAAACAATTGATGAAGTTACAGCAGTTTGAATGTTGTCAAGTGGGAATCCTTAGTTTTGAGAAAAATGCATTTAAAGTTTTGGCACATACCTCTTTCAACTGTACTCAGGGTTAGGGTTAGGCCGCTAGGAAATTAAAGTGGAGACCAAAACGAGGTTGATTTACAGTAGTAGAAATCCATATTTTCGTCACTCAACTCAAAACCAAACTCCACGACATGAGCCCAGCTTTACATACTATATACTGTATATTTATATGTATGTGTGTGTGTGCAGTACACACACACAGTCGTGCTCCAGCTTGATAGTGACCCTAGTGAAGATAAATGCTTCAGAGAATTGATGGATTTACAGTCTGCCACAGCTTAATTCACTCTATTGGCACGTTTGGGCGATGATGCTGAAGCAGAAAGCCAGCCACCCCATTTAGTTTATTTGCATATATTTTCAGCCAGCTTTGATTTATATATGTGATCCATTGATAAAATGATGGTCGATAGCGGATTTTATTGGGGTAAGTGGCGTCATATTGCATATTGTGCTAAATTTGTATTGAAACCATCAATAACAGGGTTAAATTGTAAATTGTAATGAGGGTTTTTTTTTTTTTAATGCTCCTCAAAATCAATTTTATTGTCAAGTTTTAAACATTTAACTTCATTTTTACACCGCATATGTAATTTTGAAACATTATTGGATATATTTCTCATACAGGTACATTTTTGATAATGGCAAGTGTGTGACTTGACTAGATTTTTTTCCATTTCTAAGATGAGATACTAGAACATGAGAAAGAGACAAGACTTTTTTTTTTTTTTTCCCCCAAATCAGACAGATAACCAGAGGTGGGCAATTTACATTTTTTTTTGCTGATCCGACATTTGTCAGAGCCCCGCCCACTTTCTGTCATCTTCGGTTCGGCATTTTTCAAGCAGTTGGTGTATTTCTGCCTAACCTTCCGCCATCACTTGAGGGCATCATTTGACTTTTTTTTCTGGTCCGTCATTCGTCAGATGCTGGTTTACTTCAGTCTGCACTCATAGTATTTTTTTTCTATTTTAGTCCTTACACTTATAGCAAACACCATGTCTGTGGTACTGCAGCAGTGCGTCTCAAATAGTGGGGCGGGTCCCCCTGGGGGGGCACGGAGTGATGCCAGGGGGGGGCGGGGATGACCCCAGGAAATAGGCTTTGTATTTGTAATGTGAAGTGTAGTTGTAGTATTTTTTTTTTCAAGGCACTTTGATTCACTTGGTTAATTTTATTTTCTGTTTTAGACTAAGTTGTATCCCGTATAAATGCTTTACAAAATAATTAATAGTTGTTGAAACTTCATTAGATTTGTTTTTTTTTCTTTTTGATAACGTTAAAAAGCATACAGGTTTAGGTATATTTATACAATATCTACAGATAATATTATTAATAGTCAGTCCTTTGAGAAAGGACGCGTGAATCATTTTCTCTTTCATAATGGGGGCTTGGT
Organism: Hippichthys cyanospilos; assembly: GCF_059441005.1. Lineage (NCBI taxonomy): Eukaryota > Metazoa > Chordata > Actinopteri > Syngnathiformes > Syngnathidae > Hippichthys > Hippichthys cyanospilos. Next base: position 2,598,958 of record NC_142383.1, read on the forward strand.
AAAATACAATTGAGAAGCACTGTACTGCAGTTAGCTGCAATTGAAACACAACACAGTAATATAAATGTAACATGAAAACAAAGGCATTTATCCCTAACCTATATAACACCACCATATTAATCAACCCTCATCTGATCTCACAGCGAAGGAAGATTGCATGAGAGTCCAAATAGCAATCATGGCCACTGGACGGCATTATTCTGCTTTCCATGACACTCAAATGGCAGATGTCGGTTTTTTTAATTTATAACCGCCTGCTCTACAATAATGGAAGACGGTTTTATTAACATGTGTCTAAATTTCATGACACATACACTACAAGTAAAACAAAGTTGCTGATGTTGAATTTACTAAAATAAAAATAAAAAAGTATTTAGGGAATTAAAAAATGTCTATCTTGCATTTCTGGCCAAAGGCCAATCAGAGAAAGAATGCAGATTTGTTCTGCAGCCTTTGGTTACTTGAAAAAGCAACCACCTTGCAGTGGAAATGCATCCCAGATTGCTTTATCAGCAAGAAACCTGAAACCAGAACTAAGAAAGTGAGCTACTACAAATAAAGCTTCGGTAAAGTCAGCTGTATTATAACTGTGAATGACAACTAGTGAGTTGAACCAACTCTGTTTATTCATGCAATTGATTATGTCAGATAAGAATAAAATTACACATTCAAGTGCATATTCCTACCTAAAAGGCATGCATTTCAGGAATCACTAATGCCTTGCCTTCATCAAATAACGATTGCATGCAAACCACAATTCCCAACAAAAAAATGTCTTCCTCAGATCTTTGTCACTTTTGTTCACTTAAGTACTCTTTACCCCTGTCATCTTAGCTCTCATCTGTATGTGGGCTTTATCAGACAGTGTCTTCCCTTTTTCTCATTCTGACCCTCTGTGGCCTCAGACTTCACTCAACCACATTTTTATTTCTGAGGCTTGATGCAATGTTTTCTCTCTAGGGTCGATGTGGAATCGTGCATTCACTCATGCATGCTGCACAATCAGCAACTAGCCTTGGAAGGGGGTCCTTTTTTTCCTCTGCCACACCATTTTACTCTATGGTCTTCCTCTACACCAAATAGTGTTTTGGCTGTTAAAATATGTAGGTTTTTTGTTGCTAGTTATTTCCTTACATATGTGAGCTTACATTTCTGTAAATTCAAATCCTGTACGTTTTATCTATCCGTATGGCCAACTTCACTCACGTTTATTACATGAGGCCCTGTAAAAGTGTCTTCGTGCAATAAAAAACACCCCCAAAAACACGGCCTTTCATTAGCTAAGTATGTATATCGTTACGCATTAATCAATTTGAAAGGTCAACTTTATTAATCCCAAAGGGGAATTTGAGCATCAGATGCTGCAGTAAGTAGCAGAAAAGAGTGTAGTGTCATTTTAGTGCAGTTCCTTTGAATGAGAGAGAGTCTGTCAGACAGCGGTATTACAAATGCCACGACTGTTGCAGTTTCAGGGCGTGGCTCGGTCTGAACCACATTTTGGGAGCCGGTGTACAGAGGCACTTAAAACACAAATACAGTGGACCCCCAAGTTACAGATTCCCTGGCTTACGTTTTTTTCATGTTGCGATGTGGAATACAGTAATTCCTCGTTTATCGCGTGGGTTATGTTCCTTTTTTATTTATTTTTTTTTATTTTACACTGCAATACTAAACTATATAATAAAGCCAAAAACCTGTTTTAAAGCCCCAAATTTGTTTAACACAATCATTTTAATATAGTAATACAAAGTTGGAAACATTGTCTCGTGTATTTCACAGTCCAAGCTATGCCTCTTCGTCCTGAACCCGCACATTGTTATGAGTAGTTGTTGAGCTCTTTCTTTTTCTGAGCAAGAAGATTTTTATCAACGGATATGCCCGGACATCGAATTAAAGTGAAGCCTCTTATATTATAACAATACACTTGAAATTTCAATTTATTACAAAAGAAATCTAAGTAAAAGTCAGATTTCCAAAACTGTGCATTTCTCCGTTGCTCTCGGTAGGCTCACAGACGTGTGCTTTTCCTCTCGGCACGCCTACGGGTCATGTGATTGGCTCCCAGAGACCAAGCTGTCAATCATTGTGCTTACATGTATGTTTGCAACGTGTGTGCTGAGCTGAGCGCACACGGGCTCAGGAGAGACACAGGAGGCAAAAGCAAGCTTTTGGATCCTCTTGCCTTTTGTAATAAATTGACAAGTGAAAAACCAATACAGCACAGCATCGATATTTTATTTCGAGACAACAGTAAAGCCAATCAGGATTCAGAGCACAATGCGCTGTAAAAAATATCCACTCTGTAAAAATCCGTGAAGCAGCGAACCCGTGAAAGATGAACCGCGCTGCAGGAGAGTGAAAAAAAGGCTACAGAGCATGCGTGACTGTCGTTTCATCAGCTCTTGCCTTATGTTAGAGAGGAAAACTGTAAAGCCTTGGGTAACCGAATCATATTCTCTCGATAGTCGATTCATCGCTCTACAATCGATTCATCTAAGGATTTGTGGCTTTGTATTGTCGATTCGTTATATGCTACCGATACACCTGTATCGCTTGCCTGTAAAACCGGATATCCGGTCGAATCGGGTTATCGTTTCCAACCCTAGTAATTTCCCTGAGATAATGATGTCAGGATTTGCTGTGTTTACTCAGAAATCAAGTATCACTATGACTCATGGTATAATTACATCCTGAGTGGGTTATGAGTAATGACTGGTGCAACAGAAAGAGAGCATACAGTACAGTATAGAAATCTTTTCTGTCCCCTGACTCCATGTCACTGCCGTCACCCACTGCCCAGCTGATAAAGTCTCCAATATGTCAACAAGGAAGCACTTACCATTTGGCAAATATACCCAATTGTCTGGGGCCCCAAGATTCCCAAGGGTGTCCCAAGTGTATCATAAAATTAATTGATAGCTTGATTTTCTTATAAATTAAAAGGGGAGTAAAACAAAACAAAAGAAAAAAATCTTTGCAATAATGTTCCATGCTCCTTCGCTTGTCTTAACAAGGCATTCTGATTAATATTGCATTTGTGGTACAGTAATCCTTCATTTACCACGGTTAATGGGCACAAGAACACCATGGGATAAGCGAATTCCGCAAAGCAGGATTTGTCGCCTGGTGGACGATGTACATATATAAATAAAGTGTATGAAATGTCTTTAACAAAATCTTGCCTACCTTTCTTTATCTCCTAACCAGAGTACGGAGGCACATCTCTTTCTGGGCACAAACTTTCATTTCTTTTACTACACATAACATAGAGTCCTTCAGAGCGTGACAAGTCGTTATCTCTACTTGGCAGCACTAAAAACAGTCGCCATGATATATATATATATATATATATATATATATATATATATATATATATATATATATATATATATATATGTCTCTGGAAGAGTTAACAGTTAGCACTCTTCTGCTATCAATGAAGTTCTCCGGCCACGTGCGTACCTCATGCAGCCGCACTCATTCCCCTCAACCAGGTAAAAACGGCTGTAAGAATTGTGAAGAGGTTTGCACTGTTTCCTCTTTTGAGCCAAAATACATTTTTTAAATTCCATGACACAATGTTGAATGACAAGCAGTGGTACATTCATATGCAGCTTAACAAGACCAAAAATGAACAAGTTCAGACTGGTTCAGACTCCACGTTAGACTTAGCATGGGAGTGTTATGCAGTAAATCAGGTCGGCGCTACTCTAAAGCAGCTGCTGTGCGTAAAGTGCCGTGAACATTACATCTTCCGTATTTTCAATATATGCCGTTCGGCATAAAAATCTTTCAATAATCTGCAATGTAGTGAGGTCGCAAAACCTAAACTGCAATCTAGCGAGAGACCACTGTACAGTATATGGAATAAGCCAGCATCCATTTTAGGGGGCGGCCATTTTGCAGAAGAGGATATTTTACTTTTTTTTTTTTTTTTTTTTTGCTGGTTCGTCATTTCCATTTCATTAGCATCCTGGACCCTTTCCAGGTTGTAATCGCCGGTCAGCTGTCCATCTGATTTTCCAAAGTTCAAAATTTGCAAGCGCCCCCGAAAAAAACTTCCGCCTTCATGACATCATCGCCACAAGTAGTGCTCATGCTGCTCTTAACTCTTTGATGGTGACGTAGGAAAATGAGCGTGTACCAAACAATGTCAGACTTCAAATTAAAGAGTGAAGATTCTGAACAGAAATTCAGAAACAGAAATAGTATGATTTGCTTGATTTTTTTTTTTTCTGAGGAGCTGCATGCATTACAAAGTCTGCAAAAAAGCAAAAATCTTGGTCATGCTATGGTCTTTTGAATGGCGGTCCAATGTGTTTTTCGAACACTTTATATTTGACCACCATTTTCAAGAACCGTCATTATAAAAAAGATACTTTACAGGTCAAAAACTACAAAAGGAACAATGTCAATGTCAGTAAAAAATAATGTCATTACCCTGAATATGCTGACAGCACATTTTAAGACAAAGTTAAACAGATTATTTCAAGTGGACGGAAACTCTGTTCGTTTTAAACTCTAAACATGACAGCTACAGTAACTGTCACGTTTAGTCATCACACAAGGATTAATCTCTCATTACTTCATCCATTACTTGTATGACTCCTGGTTTCCCCAGGTGGGTATTTGAGTTCGACAAATGAATGGAAGGAAGGCACTACTTATGTTAGTATTACAGACAATGACGTTCACAGCACTTGTTTCCAAAAGAAATGTCCAAGACATGTTCATTCTTGCAAAGGCGCTTGTCATACACAATGAGAGGGGAAGCCAGCAGATTCCAGAGAGGTGATAAAATGGACAGTTGTGAACCCCCACCACATCTGACAGCTATTGAAATGACAAATACAGTGCCAAAGCCCTGTGAAAAAGTGGTTATTATTGTCGGTCTTTGAGATTTGACTTCAGCACAAAATGATACATAAACAGCACGGCAGAAGTCTTTGGTGGAATCCTTTTGCTTACTACACAATTTTAAGCCTCTTATTACGGTTTGATTTGGAACTGCAATAACATTGTTGTGGAATTGTGAAACAAAAGACTATTCAATACATATGGTGTTGCTGTTTATACAGACAACACAAACAGTTAGATCGGGGCTAGGCAACTCCGGTCCGAGAGAGCCGCTATCCTGGATGTTTTCAATGCCTTTCTTCGATAACAAACACGGTTCAAATGATCAGGATCGTTATCAGGCTTCTGCAGAGCTTGCTGATGAGCTGATTGTTTGAATCAAGTGTGATGTATGAACATGACATCAAAAACATGCAGGTAAGCAACTCTCTAAGAACGGGCTTGCCTACCCCCGATTTAGACCATGGCCTTCCTTAACCCTTTCACTCCCGATGGGACAATGCACCTGTGCACTTTTAAAAAAATGGCATTGGCTAAAGGGATGGTGGCGATAAGAAGAAATAAGTTCATTACACCCCTATCTACAGATTCTAGTGGCATTTACGCACACACAATAAGCCAACGCTGGGCCTACTGTCAACAAGGTAGCTTGTCATGATTTAACCATCTAGTACTGCGGAAATATATTGATTCTGTAATATGTGCTATATATGTGTATATATGCATATAAGTGCTACATAGATTACACTGATTACCATGGTGTGTAGCCATTCGGTAATCATTTTCACTTCTCTGGCACGTTATTATTATTATTAGTAGTAGTAGTATTGTAAAATACAGGGACAAACAAATCCTAGGGTCCGTAACCTAATCTATGCAAGTGGGAACTTTAAAACTAATTTTCCAAGTGTCCTAGACTTATAAACAAGTAATATATGTGATCATTTGTTTTTTCGGAAAAAAAATGGGTAGTGAAAGGTTTATCAATTCTACATGATTTGAGCAAAGCAAAACTTAAAATTCAAACCATCATCTAAACCCTACTGAGAACCCTTTTCCTGCCTGTTTTTGTTGTTACCCTCCACAACACACCGGAATTAAATCATCAGCTCATTAGCAAGCTTTGCAGAAGCCTCGTAACAACTTTGATCATTTGAGTTAGGTGTTTTGGAAGAGGGTTACATAAAAAATGGTCCAGAAAGGGGACACTGAGGATCAGATTTGGGCACCTTTGGTCTGAAGCAGTCCTTCTCAAATAGTGAGGGTAGACCCCCAGGGGAGTGGGATGTGATGGCGGAGGGGGCGTATGACCCCTGGGAACAGGCTTTGCTTTTGCCTTGAGAAGTGGAGCAGTGTAGAGCTCTCAGTGTCTAAGTCTGGGAGTCATAAACGTATTAAATTGCTCTCAACAGTTTTTGTTTTGTTTTTATAGATCATATAAATGAGTAATGTAATTCAGTAAAATAAAACAAAAATAATCAGCACTACATGTGATACTTTTTTATTCAGGTTAAAATGTTTAAGACATTGGTGCTCTGTGATAATGTTCCATATCAATTTACATTTATTATTATTTATTGATGTAATATTATTTTTCAGCATCAAATGTTTTTTCAGGCACTTTGATGCACTTTAATCTTTTTTTTTCAGTTTCGTACTGACCTATCACACATCATTCATGATCCAAAGCAAACAAAATCATGTTCCCAAAATGGCAGTGGTGTTGCTAATATGAAACTGAACAGGCTCACTTGTGTTTCTTGATGATGTTATGACTGCTGACACAATCAAATTGAGTCATATAAGGCTCTCTGTATACATTCATTCGCACACAGTTGAAAGTATGATGCGTCACTGTGGAACATCAACATTTATCAGAGTACTTTATGACTTTTTGAAGCAGATGGAATATTTTCCAACTGCCATGTGGTCTCATACAGTGGTGGGAATGAATGAATTAAAGCTACTTTTTTTTACCGCACTTTGAGTTTTTCATGCCCTGTCTGGAAGACACCAACCGTATTTCTCCGAGTACAAGTCAAGTTTTTTTTCCCTCATTTCCGGCCGCCTATTAGGGGAACCACATACCTCAAAACAAGCCATTTTTTCACATATTTGTGTGTGAATACCAATAACATTAATTTCAATGTGAAATAAGGAATACCGTCATAATTTTATCTACCTCGTGTTTACATTTTTGTCAAGCGCCGCATTAAATGCCTCTTTGTTGTCAACAGTGAGGCTGTGTGGATCATTTTTCCGGCAGACCCATTATGAAATGGCAAATACGGCTTGACTTGTCTCCTTCAGTCGTATGGTTGAACAAGCCGGCATGGATGTCAGCTGGTGGGGGGAGAAACAGCCAAGGGCAACCTTCCACGCTTTGATCTCACAATAGTCGTTACTTGGGGAAAGAACATCCCAAGTAAAATGATCAGCAAATCCTCCATTTCAAACAAATGGGACGGGTCTGAGGATCCCTGGAAGAGTAATGAGGATGTTTGCGCAAATGACAAGCAGGAAGGAGAGGTTGTCCAAGAGTTAAATGGGAGGAGCTATTTGGCGTATCAGATAGTGATGATGACTTTTAGGGCTTTTCGACAAATTAATATTCACCTGTGTCAAAAAACCAAAACATTGAAACGTCTAATCATGTTATTGTTTTATTAGTTTCAGCATTTATGTCCAAGCGCGTGTGTGCATTGTCTCGCACTTGTCTCATTTCCGGCCCCGCCAATAACCGCAACAGTATGTTACTCGACATACCATGAAGAAATGTATCTAAAAGTACCATAATTATGTCATTTTAATTTGGACAGCCATAATCTACGTATAACCACTAAAGTAAGGGGTAGACTTAAAATCGCGATTTTGTAAAATACAACATAATTGAAGTAAATAAGGCAGGGATCGACTTATCGGCAAGGTCCACTTGTACTGAAATACAACAATACTTCTGTAATATAGATCTTAAAATGTTTCGCTTCTATTCCATACATTACAAAACAAATATATGTAAAATTCCAAATTCGTATTTTGTCAAGATAGCCTTGTTGGCCCACCCATTGAAGTTGAAATAATCCACATACAAAATACTAAAATATGCAAGCAAAAAAAGAGAAATTTACTTGTCCTAAGATCAAATCTAAAAAAAAAAAAAAAAAAACTAAGAATTATGATGCTTGAAAGTAGTTTTGAAAAATATCAAACAAGTCTGAAGTGGTCACCCTAAAATGGCTAAATTGAAGCGCAAATATATATATATATATATATATATATATATATATATATATATATATATATATATATATATATATATGTATAGGGTAAAGGCTTTGTTTTTTTTTTATGTTAAGTATAATTGCAATAAAAGTTATTTTGTTTTTTTTTCCTGGGGGAACTTGGCAAAATATAATTAAGAAGCACTACCCTAAAGCATAGGGGACATTAACCTTCTTGCTACAGAGCACCAAAATCAGACGGCAAAATTTCACTGGAAATGACCAACCTTTCATGTTTTTAGTTGTAGAGGAACTAAGAACACCCAGAAAAATCAACATGGGTATAGGGAGAAGTCTGCACTCACTCAAAGCTGTGAGTACTGAAGACAGATCCAAGATGGAATCAAACCATGGATGGTTTCAAAATTTTCAATCACGTTTCCATCACACTAGCTGTCTCCTAATAACACAAAACTTGGAAGTCCAGAATCACACATCTCGATAATTCCCCTTGCGAAGCACTTAGAGCATTGGTCCCCAAACTACGGCCTGCGGGCCGGATCTGGCCCCTCAGAATAATACTAGAGATGCGTTATGATTTTTTTTTTTCTCTGACCACACAATCGAGACTTACACACACATGGAATGTGACATTCTGGAAAGGGGTATTAATATTTGGTTATGTGCGGCATTCTGGAAAACAATAAACGTTCATGTTCAGGCACCTCTGCGATTATCACAAACAGACCCGGCCCTTCATCTGAGAAGAAAAGAGTACTGTGGTCCTCAGTTAAAAAAGTTTGGGGACCCCTGCTCTAGAGACTCTGTTGTGATTAAGGGCTATACAAATAAATTAACTATTAAATTATTAGTAGTATTTTACAAGAAAACAAATATTACCAATGCAATGCGAACAATATTTTAATTTCAATGAAATCATGTTTCTCAAGATTTGATTGTTTTCAATTTTTTTTCTATAATTATTCATTCTGGCTAGTTGGCTGAGAGAAATCACCCTGCACGTTAGCCAGCCTGCAAGTGATTTGCTGAGATGGGAAAATTGCTGCTACGTTTTTGTTAGACAATGTTGATAGAAATCTATGATACAATTTTTCTTACCGGTGCTAGAATTCACTAAGTCAGTGCTTCTCAATTATATTTTGCAAAGCCTCCCCAGGAAAGAGAAACATTTTTGCCCCCACCCCCACTCATTGCCCCCAATATAAATGAAAGCTATAAATCATTATTATATGATTATACGGTACCTAAAACTGTATCATTTTGAACCTTAACAAACAAAGCAATAGGAGTCAACTTTCAACTGTTAACTACTTTTTACAGTTTTTATACTGGTTACCGGTTAGTCGAAAACAGAAAAAAAAGAACCAAGTGGATCAAGATGTCTCAAAAAAATAAAATAAAAAATAGCACCCCCTGCCCCACTATTTGAAAAGGACTGCGCTAAGAGCTCATGATACAGTGTACTAACACCACAGGTACTTTTGACGCGTAAAATTACAGTTATCACAATTAGTAAATATGGTAATTGTGAGTGTGATCAGTCTGTGATGTTTTCATTCCATTCCAATTATTCACCGTTCGGGAGGGGTCTTGATGTTTGAGGTTTTTTTTTACTTAAAGGTCGGTGGCTGAAAACTAAAGAACTAATTTTTTGGTAGCCATAAATTGTCAATATGGTTAGTTTTTACCTGTCGATGGGCTCAAAATTGAGATCCAGTGCACTCTGTCAACTCAACCCATTGCACTGGGCACAAATAATCCAGCATTGGCTCAATCCAATGCTTCTCAACTATATATTTTGCAAAGCTATCCCAAGAAAAGAGAACCCCCCCCACCCCCCACCCACACACCCTTGCCACACCAACCATAAATAAGATTATTAAAATTGTATGAGTACAGTAATCCCTTGCTTTATCGCGGTTCATCTTTTGCTGCTTCACGGATTTTTTACAGTGTGGATATATTTTTTACAGCGCATTGTGCTCTGAATCCTGAATGGCTCAGGGGCTTTACTGTTGTCTCGAAATAAAATAAGTGACGCCGTACTGTATTGTTTTTTCACTTGCCAATTTATTACAAAAGGCAAGAGGATCCAAAAGCTTGCTTTCGTCTCTCCTGTAACTGCCGTGTGCGAACGTGCTACTAAGCACAATGATTGACAGCTTGGTCTCTGGGAGCCGATCACGTGACTCGTAGGCGTGCCGAGAGCAAACACACACTATGTAGACACACAGACAGCAACGGAGAAATGCACAGCTTTGGAAATCTGACTTTTATTTCTTTTATAATAAATTGAAATTTCAAGTGTATTGTTATGATATAAGAGGCTTCACTTTAATTCGATGTCCGGGCATATAAAAATCTTCTTGCTCAGAAAAAGAAAGGGCTCAAAAACTACTCATAACAATGTGCCGGTTCAGGACGAAGAGGCATAGCTGGGACTGTGAAATTTGTGATTGACAATGTTTCCAACTTTGTATTACTATATTAAAATGAATTTTTAAACAAATTTCGGGCTTTAGAACAGGTTTTGATTTTTGGTTTTATTCTATAGTTTAGTATGGCATTGTAAAATAATAAAAAAAAAATAAAGCTGGCTACTTCGCGGATTTCACTTTGGGCGTGTTATTTTTGGAACGTAACCCCCGCGATAAACGAGGGAATACTGTATACCGAAAGCTTTATCCTTTTTAACATTGACACAAGGAAAAAGCAAAATAAAAATTAAAAAAAACCCTTCTGTTAACTTTTTTTTACAGCATTTACACAGGTTAAAGGATTGGCCAAACAGGCCAAGAGCTTACACGAGCCTGAGGGCCAGGATTGCCAGACTGGCAAACAGCTTCTACCCACAAGCCATCCGGATTCTCAACAAATCCCTCACAAACTAATCTGCCTCCTACTGCATGCATAAACGATATCTTGCACTAAAATTTTTGGAATACTTGATATTCTGCACTATATTATTAGCACCATTGTCTCTGTTGTTTATTGCTATTTATTTATTGCTCAATTATGGAATAGAGTCTGCTGCTCGGGAAGTGAACAGATTAACAATTTCATTGTGTGGTACAGCTATACATATGACAAAAAATCTCTTGAATCTTGAGGTGTCAAACATATGACCAGCGAGCCGCAAATGGGCTTAATCAGGCCTGCGAGATGATTTTGTGTGAAAATTATAAAAATGAGCGGAATTAAAAAAAAAAAATGAAAAGCTTGAAATGTTTTATAATAAATAGAGATTTTGTGCTTTCACTGTTTTGGACTGTAATAAAAAAATACATAAATTTAAAATAGTTTTTTTAAAGTTACATAGATATGTACTGTACCATGATTTTATTGGTCTGGCCCAGTTGGGAATGGATTGCCCTAAAGCCCGCAAGCTAAAGCGAGTTTGACACCCCTGGCCAAAGCAGAAAAGAATCCCAAGTGCATCAAAGTGCCTGAAAAAAAAGATGCCAATCCTTCTTATGACAATTACACTTCACATGGCAAAATCAAATCCCTCACATTGCCTCGGGCACCCCCCAGGAGGGCCCGCCCCACCATTTGAGAAACACTGGCTCTTTGAATTTAGCACTGAATTTAGCCATTTTACCTAAATTGGCACACTTTTGCCCAAGAGTGCAACTTTGATGTGACACAATTTGAATTATATAATTGTTCTTGTCAAGTTATTGGCATATAAAGTAAATACTTATGCTGCGAAAAAAATGTAACACCTAAGACATCAATCGCTCACCATCATTTTAAGATTAGCCATCCAAGGAACGCTGAGAGAAATCCAACAATTTTGTAACTACCACTGAATCGTTATGTTGCACACAGCATTAGCGTACTGCGTTTTTCCCCCTGCGGTAAAAGGATGCCGGGGACATCAATTAGCCTTCAGCAAGCTCTGACCTTGAAAAGAAACACTGGCAGTGAACAGGAAGTCTCCCTTTGCCCACAGCCTGGTGTTTCAGTTTGTGTCATGCATTATTGATTTTCACTCTTTCATATGACGGTAATACTGTATGCTGCCTCCAAGTGCAGATTTGCATAGTAGGACCAGCTCCGTCCATTCTTACGTGCCCAAATCAAAGTGTGAAAGTCGAAACAATGGCACTGACTTGTATGCTGAAGTCATTGTGACTGGCTCGCACCTGGAGGCTAGTAATATTTCAGAGGCTTAGTCATGCACTTCCATGATGCTCACTGCAAGTCGCAACGTGTCCACTCTAAGGCAAAGGCCTGACAGCCTATACTTCTTGCAGTAGTCGATAGAACAGATAAAAGATACCTTTGGGACATAACACCCTTTTTTGTTTACATTGATAAAAATCACATCTTAAAACGCGGATGAAATGCTCCTGCACCTTGCCTATCGCAAATTCTTTTGTCGTGATGTGATGGGGCAGTTATACAACAAAGGAAGGAAAAGATGGCCCGGTCGGTCCCGGTTCTTTTTGGAAGTAAGTACTTACAGATAGTTGGGATGAAGATGTCGTTTACTTCTTGTGTCGTCTTAGGGAGGGGGTTCTGCTTTCGGACAGTGGGAAGCGCAGCAGTAGATTTACCGGCAACGGACGGTTCAGTCTGGGTACCTCGTGAAGGCACATACGAAGCTCTTGTAGACCTGTCCTCCAATAAGACTTCAGGATGCGCTGAGCTTATGGCGGCAGTGGTTGTTAGGGAGACATTTGACTGGGACGGATAGGGAATTGACATCGTTATTCCCAGCGTAGGGTCCGCTGATATGACAATAGGGTCCTGCCCTATGCGTTTAGGATCTAAATGAGTCGGGGGTTCATACTCAAAGATTTTATCGGCAAAGACCCATTTGAGTCCGGCTGTGCACAGAGCTAAACTAAGCAGGCAGGCCAGGATGGGTAGAATGCAGATTTTTTCGGAGTGCAGGCAATTGTTAATCTGCTCCATCTCTATGCAGACACAGCAGGTGCCTGGCAGAGCCATAACTCCTAAAGCTCCCGGATGCTCCCCATCATCGCCGTCGCCATCTCCTCCCTCCGCAGTTGCCTCTGCAACCTCCTCCCCGTTCTCTCCAGCTACCTCTGTCTCCTCTGGTTTCTCCTCTGGGACTTGCTCAGACTCAGCAGTGGAGCCGGAGGGAGAGTCTAATCCTGGAGGGGGAACTGGCCCTGCAGAGAAATCCTCCACTCCCTCAGTCATTTTTTTTAACTGCTGGATGCAGGATCTCTGAACACTATAACCTCAGGTAGCATCAGCCACCGGTCACTTTAAGTATGTTGTCCATCACGTGAGCCAGGATCGCGGAGGAAAATGGTTGCAACGTTCTCGATTCTGACCTTGTTAACAGTCTGAGATGCCTGCGGACGGCCTTCTGCGCACAACAGAAAGGAGTTCCATACTCTCAAAGAAATTCGCGCACACGTCTGCAAGTGAAATATTCAGATATGCTGCAGATAAAAACAGACAAAAAAAAAAGATTTCAAAGACTCTGGTGATGTTTCGCGGAGTCGGACGGCGGAAGAGTGAAGGCTGACTCACCTGAGCACTTTAACGGAGGATGTGGCCTTGTGGTAACGGGACATCTGCGGCTGCGCTAGTTGAAGTGCATCGGACAGGACGGCCAGGCGCCGCAGTGGCAGGCTGGACATGCTGCCTAGTCTGTCTGTGAAGCTCCAGGCAGCAGAATGGCTGAATCATGAGGGAGCGGCAGGTGTCCTTCCTCTCCAGAGCAACCACAGAAACAGATGAGTAAGGGAAAGAAGAGAGAATGATAGAGAAGGTGGGAGGGGGGGAGGGAGGGAGGCTGGCTGGCTGCAGCAGCAGCAGCACACAAGGGCAAAGAAGATGGGTTACTCCCCTTTTTCTTCTTTTACCCCTCCTCTCTCACTAAAGTGGTGAGCGGGGCAGGCCTCCTCCTCCTCCTCTCCTTCTCTTCCTGCCTTGCTACCGCTCTCTTGTGCAGCCTGCTCCCAATCCCGACGCAAAGCATCAAGCTAAGCAAGTTCCTTAATCTAATTAAGAGCCCGTGTCAGCGAATCACAGGCAGGCCAACTGCTGTAGCCACCTCCTCCAACTGCACTCCCCATTGATTATGTTGAAACTAAAGGGTGTGTTTTGTGTCTAGGGGAAGAAGCCAAGCAAGCAGACATATGATCCGTCCCACGAGGATAGAGCCTGTGTGTCGTAGTCTTCTCAAGTAACTGAGTAATAACACAGACGATAATGATAATGAATAAGATATGGATGCTTTGATCAACGACAGCCCATTAATACTGCCATATCATAAATACCTTAAGAAGTAAATCATCAACAGCTGGATCAAAACATACACATATTTGTCCCATAATGACAAATAATCGGGCGTAAAAGTCAAAGAGCCTCTTCAAAGCATGAGGGAGGTCCACAAGACCACCGTTAAAACTATGATGGACCTGCCCCAACCATACCAGATAATAGGCTGCCAGAACGATCCAAGGACTTCTGGGGGATCGAGGGCTTAAACAAGATCAAGAAAGGTCAGGTCACCTCCACACGGAATGCTGACCCTACTGTGACCCTTTCCAATCTTCAGACAGAATTAATACCAGTAATGGTATCTGTGGGAGAGGACTTCCTGTCAGGCCCTTGAATTAGGGACCGGCATATTGATTATACTCTCAGCGTTTTCATCCACTGTTTTTCAAACAAGCCACATGTCACAATGACAACTAAAATGGCTGGGTGTTTTTTCTAGTTTTATAATAATCTTAAGCTATTTAAGTGGTATATGATATGCTAGTTAGAACAATACCATAAAGCAGGGGTGTCAAACTCATGTTTATCATGGACCACATTGTAGTTATAGGTTCTATCAGAGGGCCGTGAAGTGTTTTTGTCACACACACTTAGCTAGTTTAGAAACCAGAGGCCAGTAAAAACTGTTCAAAAGACAGATTGGATTTATTTTTTTTTTTTAAACAACTTGCAAATTTGGTATTTTCACCAGAAAGTTGAAGTCGTCAGCATTTTGCAGGCCACATAAAATGATGTGGCAGTCCTTGAGTTTGACACCTGTATGGTAGAATCTAAAGCAGGGGTGTCAAACTCATCTTTATCAGGGGCCATATTGTAGTTATATTTAATGTTAGAAATCTGGAATAAATTTTAAGTGAGTGTGTCAATACCTCGTTTTGAAATCAGAGGCTGGTAAAAAAAAAAAAAAAAACTGTTTAAAAGACAAATTGGGAACAAAAAAATGTTTATTTGGATTATTTTTTAAGACAATTTACACGTTCGGTATTTCAGCTAGAAACTTGAAGTCAAAGTAGCATTTCACGGGGTACATAAAATGATGTGGCGGGCCGGATCTGACTCCCTGGCCTTGAGTTTGATATCAGTGCCATAAGGACAACAGTGGATATGAACACACCATTGGTACAAAATACAAAAAATAAAATAAAATAATACATTTATTTTACCCTATTCTATTAAGATGCTTGATGCTTGCTGGCACAGATATTCTGTGCAACCAGATAGTTAATAAACAATCACACTGGGAGTGTATTTACTGTATATTAATTTGTAATGCAGTCAAACAGAACGATATGTGAGTGATAACTGAGTAAATTTGTGGGGGGAAAAAAAACATAGAAAACAACACAAAGCCATGGCAGAATAACATGTTATGGGACCAGTGGATTATGTGCATTTGGATTATCTGCATTTGGTGCCAGTGGGGACTGGCCCCACCAGATGACGCTAGTGCAGCACTGCAGGCTCAAAATATGTGTCTCGTCTTTAGAGTGTCCAATCCATAAATAATATTCTGAATAATAGTATTCATGATTATGACTACTAATTATGTTACCAAGGCAATTCTTTTGCAAACATTTTGAATAGTCCAAAGGCTTTGCCAATGACAAACACAATTTCTCTAACTGCGACTCAAATCGGGCCGACCCGTGAGTGTTTGTTTAAAGGGATACTGTGTAAGATTTAGACCGTTTATCATTGTGGACAGCAGGAAGTGCTGCAGGTGCTGCATTTATCTTTGTCAGTAGCTATAACAAACATGGCCACCTCTGGAGAAGTGCCACCCCCATGTAATATAATTTAGTTATAACTAGACCTATGATTATTTGAAAACATAACTGTTGGTCATTAAGAACACATTCATTTGTTTTTGAAATTTACAATCATTTAATGTATTCATTTTTAATGAAAAACGGTCTAAATCTAACACACTGTCCCTTTAAGTAACACACCACCAAAATCGTAGTAATCGTAGTAAAACTCACTAGTGTGCATGTCTTTAAACGCTCTCAGTAAACAACCAGGGTCAATGTGGCCCCGTGTCCGAACTCAAGTCAATTAAAATATTGGAGTGACATATATCAGAGTCAAGACGTAACAAACTTGTTCAGGTTTAGCGGATAGTGGCAGCAAGCTAGCTCGGTTTTCATTGTAACCTAAAGGACAATAAAAGCAACTCATCAATATGAATGATTGTAGATGCTTGTATAAAGACTAAATTTAGCACTTTGCTGCTTGTGCAAAAATTTGAAATTTTATCCGATAGATTTTAACATCGTTCAAGCAGAAAAGAACAAAATCCGCACATTCAACTCCGAATGGCTCAGCAGGAACGTGGCTAACTGAATGTGTGTTTAGAAAATTGCTGGACACTACATGGACTACATTGTGATTCAAAGATCGACTCGAAAAAAGTGTATGACATTGGTCAAGAGTAAGAGGTAGCGCCGAGGATATAGAGGTAAATAAACTGCAGCAGTTATGGAGGAAGCTTGTGATAACATAGTTTGCTCAAGTGGATCAGAGATTTTGCATGAGTGATCACCTTAGAGCAGCACAGTTGAAATCATGTCCATGAGCTGAATTTGAATGTGCGACTAAAATATGCTGTACTGTTAGTCGAAGTTGCATAGGCAACACACTGTCTCTGCTGCAGTTATGGTTACAACCTACAGGGTGCATTATCTGAAATTGTGTCACTGCTCAAAATTATCATCACAACTCAAATGGTATTAGGAAAAATACTTTTCAACAATAAAAAGAGATTAGCAGAGATGAAACGCTCTAGCTACTGTATGTTGTCCATTGAACATGAATTCAGTCATGGCTTTTTGGATTTTGACAAATGGGTTTTGGACAAGTTTGGTCAGATGAAAGCCTCCTTTCTATTCAAGAAATGAACACCTCAGGTGTGTGATTCTTTCATTTGAAATATTGAAACGCTTTCCTTTATAATTTGTAAAGTTATGAATAAAAAAGGACTGTGCTTGTGAATTGAAATAGAATTTATTGTGTAGGTTTTGCTGCTCGTGTCCACTCTGGCGCCCCACTCAACTTTTCTTGCTAGAAACACCACTGTATATGACTACTATAATGTTAAATAAGAGTCAGATTCTATCAGTATGATGTGGAGAAAAGACAGGGAAATAGACAGTGAAAAGACAGTGATATTTCCAATGAGGAAGTGCTAGCAACAAATAGGGAGCAACTAGAAAAGGACAAGGTAGGACAGGACAAGACAAGACAGGACAGTACCGCGTAAGCCAAGCAGTCCTACAACTGTGCGTGTTGGGAGGGGCTATGCAGTTCACAAATACTCTACCTGTATGGACATTAAAGTGAAAATAAGAGAACAGTCAAGGGAGTTTTCAATGTGTGTGTGTGTGTGTGTATATATATATATATATATATATATATATATATATATATATACACACACACACACACACACAGTGGACACCCGGGTTAAAGCATCCTTGGCTTACGTATTTTTCATGTTGCAATGTGGAATACTGAGTTTTTTCGTCCCCTCTTTATTTTCCCCGCTTTGCAACAAAAACAACTGTCATGACCCTGGGGGATTGGCTGTATTTGTGTTGTATCCATCTGCAGGCGTTTTTAGCTAATTGCACTTATTTTCTGTTGCCGTCACATGATGGAGATGCCCTCTGCTATTGGTCGGCCTCACTCGTTTCAAAATGGCGAGATGATAAAGCTTTGTTCTATCGTGAGTGGTTACAAAACCGTATTTATAGTGCATTTTAATGCTTAATTCAAAGTTGAAGGGGTTAGTCATGGGTCCCAAGATTGTTAGTGACGTTAAAGAAAGAAGTAAGAAGATGATTTATATGGAAACGAAGCTGAAGGTAATCAAGAAATACGAAGCTATCCTAGCCTAGGCTACCCTTACTAGGGAATATGGCCATAACCAGCGTCAGTCAAGGGTGAATAAATCCTTTCTATATTTTTTTATTTATATTGTTTTCTGATTGTATACATGAATATTATATATTCGTAACACTTACTATAATATTTTGGTACCACTTTTTAATATGTATGTACAATTTTGATGTTTTTACCTGGGGTTCTTTAACATAAGTTTGGATTGCCCGCCATGAGGTGAATTGCCTAACGAGCCCAACCGCAGAACAAATTCTTGTAGCACGGGGGCCCACTGTAAATGTAAATATACATATGTGTGTGTATAAGGGCTGATGCTACTGAACATTTTGAGGGGTTGAAAGTGAACATATATATTTGACAATGTTATCACCCTTTCAAAGTCAGCCCGAGTCGTGTAATAATAGTCAGGTTAGTGAAAAATTCCGACACGCAGGAGTTAAACTTTCAGAGTGGCCTCCTATGGTGGCATTGATCTTTTTTCTAATGAAAGATAACAATGCAATATACTGTAACAATGATACTCCGGACTACAACGTAGGGTTAACTCTTTATTAGCATAGCACATAGTCGTAACCAAAAGGCGGTGCAACGCAACCGAGAGCCGGGGTTACCCATCATGCATTGCGTGACAAAACTTTGGGTAGCATTACAACTCAAAATACCCCAAATACACCACACTGCACATCTTTTAACCTGAGATTTATTTTCACTTATGTTCCCTTTGCCTAATCTTGCATTAAAAAATGCACAGTATAGTAGAAAAAAAATACTATTGCACAGAATATAGAATACCAGAATTATTCAAAGATGGGTTATAAAAAGTCGCATTTTGCTTAAGACATTATGTTGCAACATGCAGTTTATAAAGCATAACGTTTGTATAATCACAAAGTTAATTATCAATGAGAAATATCTCTGTCCAAGCCATTCATATTAATTCCACGAAAAGTGATTGTGTACATATGCATCCCTTATAGTGTAAAGTCCCTTCTTACGCACCTTAACTCACATTTTTGGCAGAAACAATTTAAACACTGTACATGAGAAATCCCGAGGACAAGTCTGAGCAGGAATAAACAAACATCTAAAGGTACTGCCAAGTAAGCAGCGGAAAACAACAATTCTGTCATTGGATGTTTGCTGTAAAAGTTTTTTTTTTGTGATGACCACTGATGATAAAAATTGGATGATGGCACACTGTGCCCTTGGACATAACAGACTTCATTGTCCTTTATTCAACTTATAGATTTCATATAGCCATCGTATGCTTTACCCTGCTGGGGACGGTGTGAGTTTACATGAAGAACTGAGCCACCAGATTGGTCAAACCCAGCAAGATAAGAAAACTGTGAAATACCGCTGACGGCCAGCGGAGTGCGCCCTGTCGCCTCAAAGAGATCATGTGGATCAAGGAGGGGAATACAAACACTAAAGCCAAGCCGCAGGTTGCTCCAGAAAACCTGAAACAAGACACAAAGTACACAAGTCACTAAGAATTTTAAACTTACTTTACTTTCCTGTAAGGGTGAAATGAGACATAAAAACGCCAACAAAAAATATACCGAATAATGGAACCAATGTTGGGATAAAACTTGGCCATCAGGACGCCAGCTCCAACAATCAAGATGTTCAGGCTGAGGACATGGAAGAAACTAAAAAGACAGAAAAAAAATAAGTAGATGTAAATCTGTTAATATAAACCCAATGATGACGCACTGAACGATTAAGTGATCCTAAAATGTTGTCAGCCAACACAAAATACAGTAGTATAAAAATACTGAAAAATGGAAATAGATGTTAGGGGTGGCGGTATACTTCATCAGTTTGACTTAATTTTATTAGTGACTTGGGCAATAAAATATGATACAAAAATAACACTAATCTTGTGTACTATTAAAAAATAAAATAGTACATAAAATGTAAAACAGGTTAGGATGATTTGGACAGGTTCTTGGGGTGTGAAATGTGTGGTTTTCACAATATGTACATTGAAAAAATAAAAAGATAAAACATTAATATTTTTTAAGAAAACAATTTTACCGTAATTTCAGCACTACAGGTATAAGGTGCACCTAAAAGCTTTCAATTTTCTCAAAAGCTGTTTGCGGCTTATAATCCGGTATGTCTTATACAGTGCATAAAACACGAGATTCCACTTTTGGGGTACGAAAAATTAAAATAACTTAATTATAGTAACACCTTATAGTGTTGAAAATATGGTTTAAAAAAAGAACTACAGTAAAATATGCATGTGGCATATGTTTTCTCCAATCGGGATTTCTCTGCTATTTCACTATGTGTCACAAACATCGTGTAAATTTGATTGGGAATTTATCCACGTTGTTTACAATGATCTTTTGTCCAAAGTAAAAAAATTCCAGCGTAGTCTCCATGCACCAGTACCAAAACGTGCAATGCAAAAAGTGCAACTTTTCGGGATGAACAATTGAAAAACAAAAGTATATAAAACTCTGAAAAAAAAAAAACAACCTCGATGCACCAGCGGGTCTTATAAATTTATTGACAAACTCCATCCTTCTCCCAAAGAGCAGCCAGTCAGCCAGCGAACAAGTGTTTCCAAATTATCCTCACACTGCCCAGGTTTTCTTTTCCTTTTTTGAAAAATTTGCCTTGAAAATGAATTTCCAGTAATGTACAGTTGTGCATGTCTGTAGTCTTCCACTCCCCGCATAATTAAAGCAATGAATCTCATTCAAGTCGCTCTGAACCCATCAGAGGTCACAAAAGTGCTTACGTCCCCAGCCTGAAAACAGGCCCCGGAAATGGGAAACCGAAATCTGATTGGTTCAAATTCAATGAAGGGGGAAAAAAACCCCAACAATAATAAAGATATCATATTTCAATCAATCACAAACAGCTGTAATCTGAGCAGCCAAATCACACGCTATTAAATGAATATAAAAGACTGTGGAAAGTAAATGTAGACAATACGTTCTGAATACATAGGCAGTTTTTAATGCAGGTCAGTGCTTCTGATGATTAGGCCTTGAAGAGAAGGCCACAAAGGACCTGACAGCACACCTTTTTTTTTTTTTTTTTTTGCAGGTCTATTCTTCTACATTACGTTTATTTAAATGTACTGTTTTTCAGCCGGAATAATTTTTCATTGCAACCATGAGTACAGTCTAAATAAACAATGAGAGCATGCTTATGTGTATCCACTTTCATTTGGAACCATAACAGAGCATGCATACCTGGGGTAATGATTGCCAAATATCTGGCCCATCATCTGGACTCGTACCAAGTATCCCAACAAAGGATAGACTGTGATCATTTGGAACAACAGGAAGGACCGAGCCACAAACACCATCACGTCACCACTGGAGAAATTATCCAAGAAGTTCTGACAGGTTCGGGACAGAAATAGCAAGTTTTACAAAAACATTTTGTCTGCGAAAGGATGTACAGATGATATTTAAGTACTTTTTTAAAGACAAGTGTGGATTTGTTTTTTGTTTTTCAGAAGCACCATGACTATGACCAAGCACGCACGAAACATTTGTTCGTCTTACTGGTTCGATGCAGTCTTTGCTGAGAGGAGGTGATGGAAATGCGGCAAAAATCAACACCCCCACATAGAGGTATGTAATCCCAACGAGGAGATAAGCCACAGACAAGTCCCGTACCTGAAAGTACCAAAAGGTCACTTAGTGTCTTCGCAGACGAGAAGTGTCGAATATTAAAGGAAAACAAAGGTTCCAATCACTGAATGGCACTGTTATTTGGAGGTTGTTTCCTTCCTGTGTCAGAGCTACAATTTAGAAGGCCATGATTCACTAAGAACTAGAATCAGCTTACAGGGTTCAAAGTATATTTACATTCTTTCAAGCAGAGCGTAAACATGAGTGACAAAAGCTTACATTGTTCTCTTGATGCTTGTTGTTCTTCATTAATGTGATGATACAGTTGTGAATGAAGAAAGCCAGCGTGAGAACACCTGTCAGCTGAGGGAAGAACAGCCGCAATTCTGGAGGGAACAAAGTTGTGCAGATACAGTTAAACACATACCCCCAACATGCAGTTTCATAATCCAGTCAAAAGTAGTTTTGGTTTAATGTAGTTGGAAGACATTAAAGTGGGCTCATAGAGGAATTCTAAAATGACCCAAAAACATAATATACAGTAACATTTTGAATTAACAGTTTGGATAAAACAAAACTAGAGTGGTACCTCTACTTATGAACGCCTCTTGGTCCAAAACAATTCAGCTTACGAAACGCCTCAGTGGAAAAATATCGTCTCTAGTAACGAGATAAATTTCAAGATACGAAAGACGACATTTTTGGCATATGAGACACGAGGCACCAGCGCTCGCGCCAACATGACTGTAATTTTATACATTATCACAACCCATGTCAACCGCATTTCTTACAGTGTGTGATGCATTTTTATCACTTATGCTGGCTTGGAAGGAAGCACTTCGGATGACCCCAGACTAAACTTAAGTAAATGTACATGATCAAATAAATAAAGAAAGAAAGAAAGAAAGAAAGAAATATTATTGCTCCTGTGGACTTGTGAATGATTCCAAGATCAGGGGAAATGTAAAATTAAAAACCAGCACCTTCTCAAGGCAAACAAGTGGACTGCATTCATATTGTCAACTGCTACAATCTGATTAAATTAAAGGCTTTAGGAGCATTTTTTATTATTCTTTACAGCAGGGGTCACCAACGTGTTACCCGCGGGTACTGGGCAGCCCCCAAGTATTACATAAGTAGCCCGCAGACCTGTTCTGCCAATAGTTTACAAGTGATAGAACATTGTGATTTTCTTGGAGTTTTACTTAAGATAATGCATATATGACATATACATTACATTTGATTCAGACATTTACTACAGTTGTTTCTTAATTATTGTGAGAAATCAATAACATGATAAGGATCTTTGCATAAACTGGTAGCCCTTCGTATTACTCAGACGTAGCTCTCGGTTTCAAAATGGTTGGTGACCCCTGCTTTAAAGGGTTAGGGTGTGGAATTCTAAGATGCATTTGTTACTGTTCTTGATGCATTTTTATAATAGATAATCATTTAGAGGGTTTAGGAACATTTTGGGGGTATTAGAATGGATTAAGGCTATTTACATGGAAAAATAGGCTATACTTAAGAAAGATTCACGTGAGGAAATGACTTCAGGAATGAATTGATTGCGGAAGTAGAAGTACCACTGTATGCAAATCTTGACCTACTCAGTATTATCCATCTAAGATTTATAAAAAGGAACAAAAAAAAAAGCATCATTAAGAGGTATTTGGATTACCTGGAACATAGAAGTTAGTACCATCAAACCAGTGGAACTCAAGGTGAATGCCAAGACGGGCAGCTTTAATTGTGACCAGGACAAGAAGGTAGATCACTGATATAGTGCCTGCACAATGAATGGCAGAACATCAGTTCATGTACTGTATGTACGATGCAGCACAAAATAATGTTCCCAAATTATTTTACTTTATTCAGTAACAGTTAGAAGGACAATTCTTGGTTATGATTTATAAGAAGATATTTAGTGATTCGAGATTAAAAAAGACAAATTAATTCATATGTAATAAATTCATTAATTAATAATCCATCACTTTTATACAGTGTTTTTCTAGACACTCAAAGACGCTTTACAAATGATATAATATTTATATACTCACACATTCATACACCAGTGGTGGTAAGCTACTGTATTTTTCTGAGTACAAGTACAGCCCCCCATTTTCAACCCCCATATTAGGGTTGACTTATGACCGCATAACTAAAAACAGAGCAATTTTCAAAAAATGCACTTTCGTCAAGAATTGCCTATTGCCTCTTTGTTGTCAACAACGAGGCTGTGTGGATTATTTTCTCAGCGGACTTTGATGCATTAAGAAAAGGAAAAAATGGCTTGACTTGTCTCCTTTAGCACTAAGCCGGCATGGATGTCGGCAGGTGGGGGGGAGAAACAGCGAAGGGCAACCTTCCACGCTCTGATCTCACAACACTTGGGTAGAGAACATCCCAAGTAAGATGAAATCATCTCCAAAGACTTCCATTTCAAAGAAAATGGAAGGGTGAGAAGATGACTACTCGTGAAAGAGTAATGAGGATGTTTGTGCAAATGACGGGCAAGAAGGAGAGGCTGTCGTTTTATTATTGCGACATTAGTTTCAGCATTTGCGTCCACGCGCACATTGCCCACGCCCTCTCACATAACTGCAACAGTATGTTGTTCGATGTATGATGAACTAATGTGTCTAAAAGTACCGGAATTTTGTCATTTTAATAACACGCAACATGTGTTAAAATAAGACGGCCACGATCTATATAATTAAATAACCACCAAAGTCAGCAGTGGACGTATACTCGCATTTTTGAAAATTCACCCAAATTCAGGTAAAAAAAAAAAAAAAAAAGGGTGGGGGGGTCGACTTATGCACGAGGTTGACTTGTACTATGTAAGTTGAGTAACCAAAGCTGCCCTAAGGTAGACTGACAAAGGCAATGGCTCTATGATTATACTGCTATTTTGACACTTATTTATTAAAACTGCTTAAAAAAAAAGGGGAAAACAAGGCTGTTTGATAAATTGGGGGCAAGATAGTAAAAACATATTTAAATTTAGGATTTTTAGTTATGATTGCTTACAAACTTGAATACATGGAATAAACATTTTTAAAGGAGTAAAAGCCACAGGGAAATATTTTCCCCGCATACTTACCCAAGAAGGTGAATCTTGCAAAGAATGAGGCTGATCGGAAGCAAAGTAGTGGCAGCAAAAGAACAATGAGGAAGAATGGTACAGTACTGGTTTTGCTCCACCAGTGTTCAAAAGAGTTGGCATCAAATGTATCATTTCCACTGGGACTGATGTAATGCATGCTGAAAGTGTGGTTCTCTCCAGGGTCAGTGTTTGGGTATGGACAAATTACTGGTGGAGATATAAGCAAAATGTTACAATCATAACTCAAAGCTGATGATTAAAAGGAAACGTTGCTACCTAGAAGTGAGTACTGTGTTCCTAATGAAAATACAGTGTCTAGAAAAAGTCTGTTCAAATGTCAGGTTTTTATACATTAAAAAAAAAGACCAAAATAAAACTTAATTGAACTTTCTGCTGCTTCAATATGTTTACCCGGTCCAGTCATAGTCCAAAATTGAAAGTTTAAAATGATGTTCGGTCTGACATTTCCCATAAGTGTTTTGACTCCATTGAAAAAATAAAACAAAAACACTGTACAACCATGTCACAGTGTATCACTCCCTCCTTGTGTTTATACAGTAGTAAACAAATATTTTTTTTTTTTCCAAATGAGCACATTTATCATCTCACAATACAGTATACGTCTATATTATTCAAATGCGTAAATATAAAATCAACATACAGCCATCACTTTGAGTGCAAATAAAAGCAAGATTAAAGAAAATTAAATCTTGGGCTGGCAAAAATAGTCAACCAACTTTGAAGAGAAGCATATACTAGGTTGTTATCATTATGTGCTTATTTCCTGTCTAGAATAGTGTGCTTTGCTCTCCATCTATGCAGTCCTATTTCATCTCACCCCAGTCCTTAGATAA
This sequence comes from Hippichthys cyanospilos, assembly GCF_059441005.1. Lineage (NCBI taxonomy): Eukaryota > Metazoa > Chordata > Actinopteri > Syngnathiformes > Syngnathidae > Hippichthys > Hippichthys cyanospilos. Next base: position 2,624,792 of record NC_142383.1, read on the forward strand.
AGCTGTTGACGCAGGAAAGTGTGAGCTGGGACCTTGGCCCAGCTGTTGGTGGCGCCCGGCTGGCTCTTTTTGTTAGGTCTTGTAATGTGCAATGCTTTGCTGAATGAATAAAAAGCAGGTGGGGACGCTTGAGCGACGAAAGTGCTGTTGGCAACGCATAAGTATGTACGCCAAGCTTTTTTCCCTTTGCCTAGGCGGAGAAAAGTCAAACTTGGCTGTTCTGAGTTACTATTTTGCTGTTTAGCAGCAGGGCTTGTCTTAGTCTACTTTTAAAGATAACCCTGACAACAACAACTAGGCTTATCTTTAAATACTTACAACTTATACTCTTAATCGTGATTAATTAAAAAATAAATATTGTGCAAAATGTTCAGACAACAGTAATTGATAGTGATTTCAAATCAACTTTACCGTAAACGTGATAGCTTTTGCTACAAAAAAAAAAAAAGGTGTTAATAGCTTATGCATAACTTGCTTTGTATATGCTACAATTAAGCAGAAGATAACTCTTGTAATCCATCCTTCCAGCATTCGGTCGTTTGTGCAAAACCTTGATTTCCCGATTTAGCTTTTCACCACTTTTGATTTTTAAAGTGACAAATTAATGTAGTTAGAAGTATCGCCTAGCCCTAGCAAAAAGTGGTACTACGAACCCAGAAAACACAATAGAGGGGCATTTACTGCAGGTTAAAAGTTCAACTTTGGATCTAAAGTTATCCCTTTGATCTGAACAAGTTTACCTTTATTTTTTAAGAAGATTTTAAGTTGTGCAGACCTTGAGCAACAACATTACCTCAGTTTATTTTTTTTTTCCTTGTATCAGATTTTTCTATTCATTTGAATTGTATATCTCAGGAAGTCACAATAGAGGTGGAAACAATTTTCAAAGTGTCTGATCTTTTTATGTTACAAAAAAATGGAATTTCAACAAAAGTGTATAGACGTTTTATACCCTCTGTATCGCTCTTTAAAATGAATAATACTTCTCCCATGGAAAATTGCATTTTTTTCCAACAAACTTCGTTCCATGAAGAAACATATATCATTTATGTGGGAGCTCGGGTATGTCTCATAAGTTTTGGAACCGATGTAAAATTACATTGTGTTCATCAGTATCAATGACAAAAAACAATAAATGAAAACACAAAATATAGTCTTACATTGTATACAAATGGTAGAGGATATGAAAGCTAGGTTTTTTTCATAGCTTTTGTTGTAAATCTAAAATATAAATACAATTTGAATCATGTTTTTTCTGACTTACCTCTATCTGTACCATTGGTACCAAACTCGGAATCTGACATGTTAACATTATGAGCGTAGTCTGCAAAAAGGAGAGAAAATACTTGGGTTAAAGTAACTTCATAAACATAATTATAACTATAACTAAAATGTAATAAATCTGCTTCCATATTCTCACATCGGTTTGTATTATTACCCATACTATATTTGTTTATATGAAGACTAAATAAAATGAGAATTACTGTAAATACCAGTAACTTCTGATAGCAAAATTATATCAAGACTTCAAAGAGAACAGATGACACAGAAGTGAAAATGTGTTTTCTGATTCACTAAAGAGTATTGTTTTCTTACTGTAGATAAACTGTCCAGTGTTGTAGAGAAAATTGGACATGAGGACCCAGTAAACCACCATGGCCCCAATAAGAGAAACCATTGAGAAGACTAAACTGGACCATTGGCCAAACTTGCCAAAGTAGTACCGGCAAACATCAGGAAATTCCCAGTCGGATGTGTCCACATAAGCTGCACAAGACATAAGGACAGAGGGGTGACAAATGTTTCATGGGGCCAACTGCCAACACTTAGTTGTTACTTTGTCACAGTCTTAATTTGGCATACAAAAGACACCTTTTCTGAAACAGTCAGACAGCATAAAAATGCTTTGAAATGTACTTTCGTAGATGCTTTATTTCTTCCTGCTCTGCAATTCCACCCATACATACATTTTTTATACCGCTGATCTTCAGTGAAGTCACTGATGAGCTGGAGACTATGTTAGCTGATTTTGGGGAAAAGGGCTGGATTAATTCACGGCCAGCCATGTTAACTCTTTAGTGGGCACAGCGGCAACTTTTGGCCGATAGTCTAAACAGGCAAAACGGCCGAAAGGGTCCCTAACAACTATCGCTTAAATTCTAAGGTACCCTTAAATTTCTGTAAAATCCAGAACATTTTTGCCTGTTTAGGACTTACAAATAGAAAAATGTGCACTAATAAAGGCCAATTCGGCCTGTTTGGACTATCGGCTGAAAGCGGCCGCAGTGCCCAGTAATGGGTTAATGAATGAGCGGTTCTGCATCCTTCGTATCCACCGCGCTGCGTCGTTGCGCTGAGGTCCGCCAACTTTACACAGGACCTGAAAAATCTGGTCCGCCGCCGTGCGTCATGGTCAATTCCCCAGTTCAAAAAGCACCAAACAGGATAAAGAACCTGATCTACATCCAGATTTACAAAGATAAAGCACTCTATGCGGACAAGATAGTCTTTTCTTTTGCTGATTGATGACATGAACCCAAAAGCAACTGCTTCTCCCTGTCTGTGCCTTTTTCATCGAGATAAAAAGAGCAAACACTTTCCTCCTGCGAAATAGCACTGTAACACGTGTACAAATCTATATTACTGTTTGATTCACGATTCTATCAATTCACTTAAACAAATACAGTATGTACTCACCCATTGTAAATGAAGCATGCACTGTTTATCAACACAAACTTTTTACAAATGGAGCTTGATTTGTTTCCGGAAGTTTAGAAAACTTTTATTTTATATCTCGCTGGTTGGTGGTCCCCGCGCAAGTGCAGCAGGGCCTTCCAGGGACTCTGTGATACGAGGGAGTGGAGATGCATGCAGTCGGCGGCGGTGTGCGGTATCGTTGCGGTGGCGCAGCGGAGCAGAACGGAGACACAATGCAGTATGTGGATTCCAAGTATCAGAGTTGCATTGTCACAGCACAGAAGCAGTACATTAAAATGCCACATGTGTGGCTGCCGTGAGACTTCAAAGCATGGAAAGTGGTAACTTCAGTTACTACATAAGGTTTAATTTAAGATTTAAGTAAATATGTGTAATGCAGTAGTTCGACATCGGTGGGAAGTGCATTCATAGTTATTTTGTCGGTCTGGCATGAAGGAAACCGTCATAGCAGGTCTCTCTGCAATACAGCTTTTTTTTTCTAAAAAAGCTCAGTAAAAACTGCTTTAACTTGGGGAAAGAGAGAAAGGTGTGACACTCACGTATTGCCTTTGGTGTTTTGAGGACAATGTAACAACAGTACAGCATGAGTAAGCCTGTGAAGATAAGGATGATGATCCCAAGAGTGAAACCAGCCTAAAAGAAAAAACAAGTCTTTGTATTGACAGGGCATTTATAACATTTCAGAGATACAGTAAATCAGCTGATACTTAAAATATCTTGAATGAACGTGTTTTACCTGCTTTATACCCCAAGGTATACTGAGTATGGATGTGCCCATCATCGTGTTCCATATTGCAAAGCTGCAAATTGACAAATAAACACAGACCATAAGTGGTGCATCAGCTTGGGAAGAAACTTTGATGAAATGAAAGATGCTGACGGGGCTTACATGGTAATGATACTAGGATTTTTTGTCACGTGGTCCTTTCCTGACACCTTAAAAGCTGTCCCCAAAGGACTGTAGATGTAGATCTCCTCTGTCCGGGGGATCACATGGTTTGGCGGACTCTAGAGGACAGGAAGGGAAAACAATAAAAACAAAAGAATATGGACAGTTTGCGGAATATACAACTGCAACTTGAAAACCGGCCATAATTTCAATGGTATCCCCTGCCGGCTGCCACACATTCAATGTATGAAGAATGAATTGTGAAGCGGTATACAGAAAACAAAACAAAACAAAAATCCCACCTTAATCAACCTTAATGTCTGTTCTGTCTGTGTGTATGTTGACTGATTAGGCAATGTCCTGCTTTAGTGAGTTCTAACTAAGAGGCACAACCAAATAAATGTTGGCTCCAATGACAAGCCTCTAAAGCATTTTTGTGCAAACACCATGTCAAAGAGGCTCTTCTTAGTTCACAAAAGCCTGAGCAAGCACTGAAGCTTGCAGGTTTTGCATGACAGCTTGATTATAGTGCTTAGCGTGACAATTACCAAAATAACTTCTGCCTTGCGCAAAAATGCTTCCACTCACACAATGGGCTAAGCAGGATGTGTGTCGTGTAATCTCTAGCAACAGTATCTATTCATCCATTATCTTGACTCCTTATCCATACGAGAGTCACCGGCATGCTGGAACCTATCTCAGCTGTCTCCGACAACAGCTGGGAAACACCCCGAACTGGTTGCCAGCCCATCGCAGGGCAGACAACCAAACACACTAACAATTACACTTACATGCAATGAAAATGTACTTGTCCCCTTCCTGTTTACCTGAGTCCTGTTTTTTTTTTGTATATTTATCACTCACAAATATTTTGTTTTACTAAACAAATTTCAATAGTACACAGAGAATCCAAGGATATTTATGGTGCAGTTTCTAAATTGTTAATTTATTTACAGAGGAGGTTAAAAAAAACAAACAAAAAAAAAACAACAACACTATCTATCCTGTGAGAAAAAATAACATTATATCACAGACATGTCCAAAGTCCAGTCTGGGGGCCAAATGCCGCCTGTGGTCAATTTCCATACGGCCCGCAGCCTCAGTCAGGAAATCAATAACGGAAATCAATAGGGAGAATTAATACATTGGGCAGCAGCGCTGTTACCTGCATGTGCTAAATGCTGCCATCTATAGGCTCAATTAGGAACAGCAAATTAGTATACGAGTAATTGACTGTATGAGCCCCTAATTTTCTAAAATAGCGACAATCAACAAAAGGGGGAAAGTTGAGCGGCAGTGTGACGCAGTGAGCTGCGGTCAGCACCAGCAGCTTTATATCGCCAACTTTTACTGACAGCTGGATAAAGACAAGTTTCCGAGAGATTCATGCATTTGGTAAGAAAATGCTAAGCTTGTTCGGTTCGACGTATTTGTGTGAGAAGACGTTCTCGGTTATGAACGTAAATAAGAGCCGTGTGAGGACAAGGCTATCAGACTCTTACTTATACGACATCTTGCGCATCCATACTACTGCCATAGAGCCACACCTGGCCTTTGTCCTGCACTCCAGATCTCAGTTTCACCCATCTCACTCATGCGGACAAGTCATTTTTCATTTACGATAAGTCTGAAAACGTTTTTTTTTTTAAGTTTTCACTCCATAATAATAACGATTTAAAAATTCAATCAACATTTATAGTTACTAATTTCATATTTTAAATGAGCCCTGCACTTGTTAATATGACGATTTTTCATTTCTCTGTTATTGTTTAAAAATTCTATAAGTATTAAACTGCCTTGGTGAGATATTTTTTTATGTTTCAAATGTAATTTGCACCTAAGAGTACAATTAATTCTGTTCAACTGTTACAAAAAAGTTAATTAAAGTGTTAAAAAAGTGAAGTTAAGTGAATATTCAATTTCGATATTTAATGGTAATTCATTTTTGATATGCATGTTTCAAATTAACCAAATCACATGCTTAAGATAGCTGAAATGAAAATAAAAAAGCAAATGTTAAACACAGAACGGCTCGCTGAAATGTATTTAAATTAATTGCTGTTATATGTAAAGAACCCCTGCCAAGGTTGGCCCCCTTACATTTTTAACAAACCAAATCTGGCCCACTTTGCAAAAAGTTTGGACACCCGTTATATCAGAATAGCCATTGTGACTAATTACAGTTTTGGGAAAATTGAGTAACTGACCCTAACCTTATTGCCGCCATCTTTTTTGATTCAAGAAATCACTTAAATATAATCTGTTATACAAAGCAGGCTACAAACTCCCAATAACAAATGCATCATGCCAGGATCCACAAATGCCACAAAAAATTAGAGAAAAAAAGTGATTGAAATCTATCAGTCTGGAAAAGGTTCAAATGCCATTTCCAAGGATATGGGGCTCCAGCGAACCACTGCCAGATGGATCGATCGATCGATCGATCGATGGATGGACGGATGGATGGATGGATGGATGGATGGATGGATGGATGGATGGATGGATGGATGGATCCATCCATGTGTTCCATGGATGGATCCATCCATCCATCCATCCATCCATCCATCCATCCACGAGAGCCGCTTATTCTCCCAAGGGTCATAGGATTGCTGGTGCCTATCCCAGCTGGCTTCGGGCAGTAGTCATTATCCACCAATGGGGAAAACTGGGAAGTACGATGGAGGTAATTCCAAGAGTGGGATGACAACTGTTCAAGGGGGTCACAAAAGAACTTAGAAAAATATCTAAAGAACTGCGGGCCTTGGTTAACGTTAGTGTCACGACTCCACTATATTAAAGACACTGGACAAAAATGCCATCCATAGGAGCGTTCCCAGGCAAAAACAACTGCTGTTACAAAAGAACACAAAGGCTTGTCTCACATTTGCCAAAAAGCTACTTGAAGCTCTTCAAGACTTTTGGAGAAATATTGTGTGGACTAACAGGTCAACAATAGAACATTTTGAAAGGTGAGCTGCCGGTTACACGCGACGTAAAAATGGCACAGTATTTGATAAAAAGAACATGATACCAAAAGTAAAGGGTGGTCGTGGCATTCTGATGGTCTGGGTCTGCATAAACTTAAGGACTTACCAGCAGCCTGTCAGAAGAACCAGTCAGTTTGCTATAGTAATGCACCCTGCTATTGAGGATGGCAGCCTCAGCTGACACACGCTCCTGTGGTTCATCATCTACAATGTTCCTGGGCTCCACGTAGAAAGGTCTGGAAGGAAAAGACAAACACTTTAATGACTTGGAGTTAATTTCTCTTGTTTGTGAGCAGGACTAGGCAAAACATACATACGGTAAATCAGTTCCAATGTAAAACTCATTATTTACTTGTGCAGATCAACACAGTTTCTACAAGGCCTGTTAGACATTTTATCGGTAAATGTTTATTTATTGATCTGAATGAAAACATTAGCAGAGCACATTTAAAGGTGTACTTTCTGAACCAAAACAAAATTTTTAAGCTGGGAATCATTTTATTTGCCTGATAAATAAAATTTGGAAATGTATCATTATTATTATTAATATTTACATAAATGATCCACCTTATTTATTATGATATTATAGGGGATTTGGGTGATTGTTGACATAGGATAAAGGAGTTGGAAAGAAAAACAACAATAAATAATCTATTTATGTCAAATGGCCGACCTTGTATTGGCACACTGTGACTTTGTCCGAGATGTTTTGAAAGTTAGTCAGCCATTGTGAAATTCCTAACTGGATTAAAATTCCAGAAAGACTTCTAATGCCATTGTGATTTATTGTGTAGCACAAACATATTAGTAATGACATGTCAAGTAAATTCCTGGAAGACTAGCTTAAAAATAAAAATAAAAAATAAAAAAAATAAATAGCAAACATGATAAGAAATGCCAGACATGTACGTTAATGAACAGTTTGTCTGGGGTCCAGTCTTCATCTGAATTTCTTTCTTGACTTCAATGACGTTTATCCTCTTCCAATGACCAACGTGGTTGTCATTGATGACCATCTTTAGAAATACAGGGGGTCGACGGTACGACGGTCCCGACTTAAGATGTTTCGAGGAACACGCCCCATAAAAATATAATAAATAATAAACGTCATTCCG